>NC_056741.1:1561405327-1561430327 GCF_019279795.1 Protopterus annectens
TGTACTGTTGTAAATAGAATACTGGAAGAGAAGAGCTTAATCTCAGTTCAGCTAACTTTGAAAAATAGTATGAAATTAAATTACTTAATGTAGGCCATGAAGGCTGTATCCTACAGTTCTGACTGCAGCCACAGATGAATTGTCTATGTCAGCGAATGGTTTATTAGCTCCTGTAGGAAGAGTGGAATGATTTTATTGTTTTATGACTTTCTAGAAGCTGCAACAGATCTTAGCAAAGCTCTATGTGTGTATTATTGACACACATGTATGAAATTCTGGTTCAGTTTCCAGTAATGGGGTAGTATGGGAATCAGAAGTCGGAGGACCAGATGTGTGTGTTGTCATTCTGTAATGCATCAAAAATTATGTTTTAATACTTGATGAGACTGAAGTCTCACAGCACTCTGTTTTTGGAACCTGACAAAGAAGGACCCCTCACCTATTTCATCTTGCCTTGCTCTAGTAAGTGACCAGGGAATAGTAATTCTTTAGATGAGTCAGGAAAATATAGTGAGATTAGTTAAGTACTACATTTCTGTGTCTGTGTGAATCTATTCATCTGTGTTATTTTAATATTTCTTGTGAATGGAAAAATCTACCATATTGAGTAAGCATGACTTGCCCTTGATGAATCCATACTGAGAAAGGTCCAGTGTTTAGAGGTTCCCTATGTCCTTTATTAGTTCCATATGTCTTCCCATGATTTTCCATATGAGGCTGCTCAGACTTATGGGTTTGCAATTACCTAGGTCTGTGAAAGGTCCTTTCTTGTGCCGGGAATGACTGTAGTGGTTCTCCATTCGCTTGGTATGAAAACTGTATAGAGGGATATTAATGTTGTAACACTATCAGGTTTCAGTTACAACTTGAACCCTGAAGCTGTGTAAATGATTAACAACATGAAGTTTGGAGAAATAACTCTTTAGAAGCTTATTAGCTCTCCTTGCTTTTACTGATACAATTTGAATTACTGATAGGCCTGAAATGCCTTGCAATGGTTAAAGGATATTTTGTAAAATACCCTCAAAATAGTTCCAGTGGAGACCATCAGGGGAAAATAGCTCAGGATGATGTAATAATGCTTCCCATCTTGACACAACCATCATATTTTGTGTTACACAAATATCACTTAACCATTTGTTGAAAAAAAGAGCTTTTGTAAACTTATAATCTGTTAGGTTGAGCTAAGGGAGAATTTCCCAAAACAAGACTAGTACATTGTGTTTGAGGCACATTTCAGATATTGCAATCACAACACAATGCATTTGTTATTAAATGTTGTACCTTTTAGCTTATTGTGCTGTTCTTCATTATAACACTCATAACACGATGCCTATGTTGTTTCGGCCACACTTTTATTTTAAATAACTTTTCTTTTGCTGCAGTAAACAAAGCTAACTTTTTACCTTGGTATTCTTTTTCTACTCAGGTTTGCCCAGACATACCCTCCTGTGCCATGGGAGTGTGCTGTTATATTTAGCAGTTATCACATATAGCCACACCAAAACAACAGGAATGCTTCTATTCTTGAAGATATTTTATCCGAGATTTCTAAAAACCATATCCATATATTGGGTGATATAAACATTAATTGGGCTAATAACAACATCACACATTCTTCCCCTAATTCTTCGGTTTCACAATTAACACTATCAGACTAGACCAAAGGAGTGGCAGAAAAGCATTATTGCTTGGATACTAAATACTAACAACAAAAAGTACACATTCTTTCCACAGGTGTCTTCCCAAACTCCCTCAGTGACCATCACTCAACCTTTGTAATCTGGGGACAGCAGAAAACCAACAAAAAACATTATTTTCATATGGCTGTGAGCCAAAAGGTTTTTCCATAAGGGCACTTTTAATAAGTTACTAGAACAATGCAAAAGTTACCTTCTAAAATACCTAGCTCTAGATGAGGCTATCAATGACTTTAACCACACTGTCCTAAGTTTCCTCAAATTTATTGAATCCATATTTAAGAAAAAGGTTATATCCACTATTGCCTCTTGGATGTCAACAGAAATTAAGAAACTGAAGTCAATCAGGGTCAAAGCCTGGAGACACCAGAAAAGCTGTCAATCAAAACTAGATGAAAGAACAGCACACTTTGAAACCAGGATAAATATACCTCTAGGAAAAGCAAACACATTTTCTTTAACCATCGTATCCTCCAGCATCAAAATAATCCCAAGCAATAATGGGCAAACATTAACAAACTATTATATAGACAAAAATTTGGGGTCGTTTGGAAAAAGAAGCAACCTAGGAAGTGCAAAAAATGTAAAGAACAAAACCTAGAGATTTTTGAAAGGCGTGAAAAATAAACATGGACATGGGAAAGAAAGAGATCTGATTTCCTACAATATTTATGCAAAGGAGAAAGCATCTCCAAAGATATTTGAAAAGAAATAAGGGCAAAGTTTCCAGGTATGGAAACTTTCACAACCCAAAAAATAAGATCACAGAGAGGGAATGTAAAACAGAAGATTAGTAAAGTAGAAGTTAAGCAAATAGAAGCTAAAGTTATGGAATGCTTCCAAAGTGAAGAATTTAGTGTAGAAAGTCTAACATGTCACAGCATGGTGAAACATTTATTTGTTTATTTATTTATTTATTGACATCTGTTAACCAGGTTGGTCCAGTTGAGCCAGGTGCCCATTATCAGTGGAGAACCCAGGAGAAAAGCTCCAAACACATTTACAATTTTCTAAAGATATACAACAAATACAAGTACAACAGATACTTAAGATCATCTACTTCTATGTACAGTTCAGTATTCATTAAAACAGTAAATGTAATATTTCAACAGAATACCAAAGTAAGGAAAACAGAAAGGAAGAAATATGGGCATGGAAAAGTATAATACCGTTAATATGGTGCAATATTTATGCAAAGGAGAAAGCAAAACAAATCAATTAAAAAAAAAAGGCACCAAAGATAGTTGCAGAGAAATATAGGCAAAGGCATCTATTCCACAATTTCACAATTAATAAAATAAGAAAACAAAAGGGTAAAGTAGAAAAGAGGATTAGTAATGGGGAAGTTAAAGAAATAGAAACTGAAGTTATGGATTACATGAGAAGTGAAGGATTTACTGTAGAAAATCCTACAGTGGTAATATCACAGCATGATGGAACAATAAGTCTAACAAATTAAGAGAAACAGGTGAACCGGGAAGCATCTAACCACTTGGCACATGAAGATCCTCTACAGCCTTCAGAAGGAAATGAGTACATAAGTTGAGTTGGAGTTGCACAGCAAGGGAAGGAGCAAGAAACATTGGCAACTCTGACACAGTCAGTGTTGTGGAGTGATAAACAAGTGAAAGAACAACATATGATGCAAGATGCAGCTGAAGTGAATATGTCACAGGAAGCTGTTCAGGAACTTTCTATAGAATCCCTGCAGCAAACGGAGAGCAAAGGTAACAGTTGCCTTATTTAACAGAGAAGGATAGACATATTAAGATCAATGAAAAAATATTACAGAAAGTCAATAAGACACAAAATGTTGGAAGAATGATTAAACAAATGAGCACAGTAATTAAATATGTCAACAGAAATTTGTGTAATATAACAAAGGTAAATAGGCTATATTATTTTGCTGCTAAATTAATAACAGTTAAAGAAAGTCTTACCATAAAACACAGTGCAATAAGGGAAAGGAATGGAAGAAATCAAATGTCATCATGGAACTACTGAATAGAGAAAACTATAAAGCAGTTAAGACAAGAAGTGTCACTGTTAGAAGAGTACAGAAGAGGAAACAGATCAATACAAATACTTAGAAAGATTAGGATCTGTTGTGCACTATCGCAAATTACAGACTAAAAATATAAGCACAGGAAGAAAAACTTAGACAATATGCAGATAAATGTAAATGAAAAGTAAAAATAAGCAATTCATTGCTGATCCCAAAAAGTTTTATAGAGAATTGAGAAACAAGACAAAAGGAATTGAAACACCACACAAAAAAAAAAAAATCAGAACTAGATACATTTTGGAGAAATATCTACAAAGATCCTGTGGAACATAACAAATATGCTGAATGGATAGAAAAGGTAAAAGGAAGAATAAGAAGTTCAAATGTACAGGATATGAAATGGGATGAAGTAATGGCCAGAGAAATTGAAACAAAGTTAAGAAAAGATCATAACTGGAAAACCCCAGGCCCAGATGTGGTACCTAACTTCTAGCTAAAAGTATTAACATCTTTATATGAATATTTAGATATGAGTATGCACTATTTATATGTGCACCCCAAACAGACACCAACCTAGCTAACAAAAAGAAAAACAATGCTTCTACTTAACAGCGAATCTGCAAGCTATCCTAAAAACTACAGACAAATAACTTGCCTTCTGACGATGTATAAACTATACACTGGAATTGATGCTGACAGAGTTTATAGTCATTTAGAAGAAAACTCAATCATGGCAAAAGAACAAAAGAGTAACAAAAGAAAGTCATACTGAACCAAGGATCATTTGTTGTTAAATAAATTCATTAAGAGAAAACTGTAAAAACAGGAAGAATCTAAACAGAGCATGGGTAGACTACAAAAAAGCATTTGGCAGTATCCCACATTCATGGATGAAACAGGGCTTAAAAAAATTATAAGATATACCCTATAGTGATTGACTACATTGCAGCGGCCATGACAAAGTGGCAAACCAGTTTGCAGTTAAGCCATGCTAAAGGACAAATTGCAGGGAAAAAATTTAAAGGGGATATCATTTTTTGTTGGTATTGTGGCATGATCCATGAAGACAGTGGAATGCTGCTCAGTGGTTGGCTCATACCTGCCTGTCTCACATATTCTGAGAGCTCATTCACTTCTCTCTTCATATGGTCCAGGGAGGTACATCTCAGATCATTTACATCCATATGAACTATGAATGAGTCATACTGGTACTCGAGGTTTAGTGACCTTAGTACTTGCATGATGTGATGAATCTTGGTCCCTGACAGGCAACTGTAAACTTTTCCTTATCTGGCCTGGTGAGAGGGACATCAGTGTGTCTCACAATGGAGTCTCCTATGAGCAAAATATTGGATTGCATGGTGTTACACCTCATGGGCTTGATGGCTGAGGCACAATGACATATGGTTTTATGTGTTGTGGTGGGAGTTGTCTTATTTGTGTGCATGCAGTGTTTCTGAGGATTACATCTGACAGGACTTGGAGGTTTGGGTAAGTTACATGTGAGCACATCCTCATATGTGGGTCAATGTGTTTGGTCCTTTTTATGTGCTGTGAGTGTTGCATGTGTGCCGCTATTAGTACATAATTTTATCTTTTATCTACTATCACCACTAGTCACAACACCACCTGCCAGCCAGTGGGAGTGGGGGGATTCACAGCTGGCTTTCTGTGAAGATAGAAAACAATATTAGTAACCCTCCTCCATCTTGTTATTGAAGCCTTGCAACTAAACATTGCATTTATGTGTGTGTATATGCATGTATGTATTTAATTTACTGAATCCAAAAAGTAATCAATTTTCAGTCATTAACTATAAAGGTCCAAAACACAAGCACACACACCTCAGATCTCCCAAATCTGGGTGAACACATCTAATTTGTTCTCAAATTTCTGTTTCATCCCTCCTAAATCTGGAAATTATTTTGAGTGAATAGCACACACGAGGAGTACCTTTTCCCTAAATATTTTTTCTTTCTCCAGAATTTCGAGGTAAAAGGTGAAAGACATGACACATACATATGTACTCAGTCTGTGCTAACACATATGCAGCTACTTCCTGCATTAGAAGAGTGTGCCACTTTTTTTCCTTTTGTCAGTCTCCAACTTGTTACAGAAAAAAAAAAACATGTTTATTGATGTCCTCTGCAAAAACTGTTTACAATTAAAAAATGAGTGCAATCAACAAGACAAATAAAATTTCTGCAACTGTCTACTCAATAAAAAGGGTCTGCTGGCATGGATATGAACTTTCCCACTACCTCTGTTACCAGCTTGGTGGATATGGGCATGCTGAGGCAATGTGTAAACTGTCTCATATTTACAGACAACCATGTAATTCTTAAACAGATTGAAATGGTATATGAGATATGTATTTACACAATGTCACTGGAAAGAACGCTCTCACATAAAAGCACTGCTAATATCAATAAGGTTGTCAGTAGTAAACGCACTGCACCAATCACGCACAATTCAATGCAGAAACATAGACCCATATATGCTGAGGCATTTAAATTAACCTACCTATACCCCAAAGACCTCCTTGGTGAAGTACACATAACTAACTCCTTCAGCAACCCTGAAGGCATGCTTTCAAAACAACGCCCACATCAACCCATACAGCCATATCTCATGTAGCCTCTACTTCTAATTCCATATAGCAAGCCATCACAGAAGCTAACCTTCTAGTGAATGGAGGCCCCATAGTGAGATACACTGATGTGCCTGTCACCAGGCTGAGTAAAGAGAAAGTCACAGTCAGTTGCTTATCAGGGGCCAGGATCCACCATATTACAAACGCACTCAGGTTGTTGGACCATATGTACCAGTATGACTCAGTCATAATCCATGTGAGTGTAAATGACCTGAGATGTACCTCCCTAGACAATATGAAGAGGGAGCTCTCAGAATGTGTCTCGGGCTAGTATGAGCACCGCATTAAGCAGTATTTTATCTTCGGCAAGGATGATGCCACAATATGAAGTAAAAATGACTGACTAATAACTGGCTTAGTTTCAGGTGTCATTCCAAGGTGATGCAATATTGGCCAGCATGGAAGGATATGGTACAGACCATGCTGCTTTGCCAGGGATGGTCTACAGCTCTCCTTCTAGGTTTTCAAATATTAGCTAAAAAATTGTCCTCACCGCATATAATTCCAAACTAAAAGTACTTCTGAAATAGCAAATCAAAACCAAGAAAATGTAAAGGTGTTACTCCTCAATGCTACGAGTCTAAACAAAAACCTCACTCCCTAGAAGCTCTCCTAACATTAGAGAATGCTGACGTCTATGCAGTCATTGAGATATGGTTTAAAGCTGTGCAGAGCACACTGATGGACCACGGTTATAATGCCTTCTATAAATTTAGACCATACAGTACACAGATGGAAACTAAAGGTGGAGGTGTCTCAATTTGCATCAAAACAAATATACCTCAAGGCTTGTAGCTTCTTCACATTCACACCTTTTTCTCATTTTCCACATGGGGTCACAGTATCACTTCAACAGTGACAATCATCTCCAGCCAAGGTTTACACTACGGGGTGTCTAGCCCTGCCACAGTAGTTCATTCGTACCACACACTCAAACCTACATTCAATTCAGAGTGTCCAATCCACCTGCTGCATGTCTTTGGAATGTGGGAGGAAACTGGGGCACCCTGAGAAAACCCATGCAACTGCAGGGAGGATATGCAGACTCTGCACAGAAAGTACCCCAGCCGAGAAGAGAGTGGGAAACCTCTTGTTGTGAGGCAACGTGTGTGTGTGTGTGTGTGTGTGTGTGTGTGTGTGTCTATACAGATATATATATATATATATATATATATATATACACACACACAATATATATATGTGTGTGTGTGTGTGTGTATATATATATATATATATATATATATATATATATATATATGCATACATATACACACACACACACACACACACATATATATATATATATATATATATATATATATATATATATATATATATATATATATGGATCAGTGTCATTTCTCCAAAAATTCTGACATAGGGTCCAAATCGCCATGCCCCCTACACCCCCCCTACTTTAATATTCTCACTCTGAGATTGTACTACAGTGGGGGTAAAGGGCAGATACACTGTCAGTACTATTTTCGGCGATTTGGACCATATTTCAGAATTTTCGGCGAAATGTCAGATTCACTTTATAATCTCGACATACTGAAATATCGAATTTCAGTACCTCGAGACTATAAAGCCAAACTTCCGAAATAGCGAAACCCTATAACCGCGAATCTATAAATACAAACTAAGAAGAAACTAACACTACTAAAACCAAAGGAAACGGCACCAGAAAACTAGTCCACTCAGATTTATTAAAAACAAAGAAACGTTGTATAAAGCGCTTTTCATCAAGCTAAATAGCCCAACTTCTTCAGATACTAAAAACCACATTTGCTTTTACTAAGTACATGCTCAAAGAGTGTTACATGACAATTCATTTACATACTTAATTAGGGTAAAAAATGTTTAACTCTTAGGTTGCACACCTATACAACAAAAGGTATGAGTAAACAATGATCCCTACTATAAACATTCTTACATCTTCTTGCATAATGTAAGCTACTAACTGTATCTAAAAACAATGAAAACACATGTTTCTTCTTTTTTCCAGTTATCTTGTCAAACTCTTCAGTTTCAAATAACATGAGATAGAACATGTTTCATTTAAACCTGGGTTTTGGCAGGTATTTAATCTCAGTTGCCAACATAACTCCAGTTGTTCAAGTAAAATACTGCTTAGACCCCCTCTAATGTCTGAAACTATTTGGTCTACTATTATAAATTTAAACTGGTGGCATGGGAAGTCTACAATATGTCTGGCCAATGCGTTTTCTCCTTTATTTTCTGTTAATAGCATATAAATTCTCATAAACCCGCTCTCTAAATTTCCTATCAGTTTTTCCGATATGGAAGGTGGGACATGAGTCGCATTGGGCCAGATAAACTACCATTTTAGTGTTACACTTGAATCTGTTTCTTGTTGAGTATTCTGTATTCCTCACATAATTTTTTTGACCTGTTTCCATGAATCTACAATAATTACATGACTCATTCTTATACATGTCTGGATTCCTAGTTATATTTACTACAGTTCTCGCCATTATACTTTTGAG
Source organism: Protopterus annectens (assembly GCF_019279795.1). Taxonomy (NCBI): domain Eukaryota; kingdom Metazoa; phylum Chordata; order Ceratodontiformes; family Protopteridae; genus Protopterus; species Protopterus annectens. The sequence continues at coordinate 1,561,414,193 of NC_056741.1, forward strand.
GTTATTTCCTCTCCTATAAATAATAATAGGAAGGTCACCCACTATTTTACCTATTTCTCTATCATTAGTAAGTAAATTCCAATTCTTTACAATAATTTTCCTCAAATCTTTTGCATCAGTACTAAATGCAATAATGAAACTTAAGTAGTAACTTTTGTTTGATCAATCATAGCTGTCCCCACTAGTTTACCAGTATTGTCTCTTATAGAAACTGTGGGATCACCTGTTATGGATACTGTTCTAACTTTTAATATTGGTTTGTAAAGACCAGTTTCTCTTTCAGTAGTTACCTCAGTTGTCAATTCATCGACTAATGAGTCTGGGTAACCTCTTTTCAGAAACATTGTTTTAAGATGTTCACATTCTTCTTTAAAGTCACTATCAAGTGTCACCATTCTAGCCGCTCTAACTAACTGACTTTTAACTACAGATTTTTTTTGGCTATAAGGATGTGAACTAATGAAATGTAGAAATGTGTCCGAATATGTTTGCTTCCTAAATATTGTTTCTATGTAACTAGATTGGTTCCGATCTTTCTTTAATAAAACATCAAGATAGGATATGTTTTCTTCCTCAAAGTTACAGGTAAAGTTCAAAAACTCTATAGAGTTATTAAAATGGTGTACAACTTGTTGGGCTACCTATTTGTCTCCCTTAAGTATAATAAAGATGTCATCCAGAAATCTAGTATAATAATGTAAATGTGTCATGATATTTTGTCTTTAAACACAAATTGTTGTTCCCAGTGGGCCATAACTAAATTTGCTACACTTGCCCCGCATGGTGAACCTATCGCTACTCCTACGGCTTGTAGGTAAATCTCTTGGTCAAACATTATGTAATTATTATTTAAAATAATGTCTAGTAGTTCTTCTACCAATCTGATTTCTGATGGTGGGGCCCCATTATTTCGCATTTTAGTTGACACCCATTCCACGCCTTCTGTATGTGGGATTGAACTGTATAAGTCACAGACATCAAGTGTAAGGAAATTATATTCTTCCCTAAATTCAAGCATATTTATATCAGACAGAAAAGACCAGGAATCTCTGCAAATGTGTTTTTCTTGACTCACATACTTTTTCAAAATAAGGTCTACCAATTTAGGACGTGAGTAAGTAATAGATTGTCTTGCACCCACTAATGCTCACATAGGTGGATCAGTGACACTCTTGTGTATTTTTGGTATACCAAACATCCTTGGAATTTTTGGAAAAAGTGTCATTAAATAATTGTATGTATTCAAATCTACAGTGGCTTTTATAAACAAATCATTAAAATAAGAATTGATTCATCTGTAGACTCCATTCAGTTCATTTAAACTAGCTTTTTCTGTATGTCTCACTATTAAGTACTATTCTCATTTTCTTATTGTATTCACTAGTATCCATTACTACCAATCCACCCCCCTTGTCGGGCTTCACAAGTCGAACTGGAGGATGTCTTAAATCCTGTAAAGCTTCGAGTTCTCTTCTAGATATATTATTGATTTCTTTCAGTGAAGGTCTATTACAGTCATTTAACAAGTTCCTAATATCTAACTCACAAATGCGGTCAAGTACACTCAAAGTTGGATGGGTATGTGGATTGAAAATACTAGGGATATACAATTCATTGTTAGCAGGTTCCTGCCCACTAAATATGGTTGCTAGGTTCAATTTTCTAACAAAACACTTGAAATCTACTAAAGTTCTAGCCAAATCAGCTGAACAAGTAGGTACAAATGTCAAGCCTTTTGAGAATAATTCCACTAAATCGTTATTAAACTCAAATGATGAGTAGTTATAAATTTTAAAGTCTTAGTTATAGTTCGTGATAATTATACACTTTTTAGTTTTTGTTCCACTTTTTGTTCCATTTACCTCTTTCTCCTTGCTTTCCCTTGTGTATTGTAAGTATTCTGTTGTTTGTTGACTTGGGTCGCGTTGGTGTTCTGCTTCTTGGTGTTGTGAAAATTTTGTCGATTGGACTGCAATGCTTGGGCATATGTGTTGGTAGTCCTGCTCGTATTTTCAACTTCTTTTTCAAGTTCGTCTACAACTGAATCTTCGTTGTTCCACTCTGCTGTTCCCATAGCATGGTTATAAGTAGCAGATCTCAATGATGACACGTCCTCTTCCTGGGCTTTATTTTCTCTATTTTGATTTGATGTCCGTATTAGAGGCTGACCAGTCGCGTTCCACACTTGTGAGGGGGACGGGTTAGGATAAGCCGTTCCATTATTATAATCTCTATGATCCCGTTCTAATTTTTTGATTTTAGTTCTTTTAATTTTATCAACTTGTTGACTGATGCTTAAAAAATTCCCGATTGGTCAGCCTCTAACACAGACATCACATGCATAACTACTAACAATTAAGTGTGCTCATAATTTTTGGAGTAGGTTGCATTGAGAATACAGTAGCAAAACAGCACAATTCAAAGTTCTCTAAGCAGTGAGAGGCCTAAAAATGGCTTAGTTCTTCCTCTACTCTCACTAATATTTAAAGCAGAGCAATTCTGACTAGGATGACATGGCTGGCTGTGTGGCACTCAGGGATGAAGCCCTGACTATGACCCAGATAACCAGAGTTTGAGCTTTACTTTGGGTGTTGGAAGAGGCAAGTGTAATGCATAGTCATGAGTAGTGAACTGTGGTTCTCAAATAGTTGGGGGGAGAGAATGTTCAGGTTGGCCAATTACTACCCAGTAAATGAGGACTTGCAAAGACTGAAACAGCTATGTTTAGGAATATTTATTACTGTCTGGGTGGTAGCATGATCCTTCACATGGAGGATATAGGATGCCCCACTGTGACAAACCTACTCATGACAATCACCATGGTGAGTGCATGACTTCTTTATCTGATATTTTCATTCTTCCTCACTGATGGGTCAGAATACCCAGCAATGTAACTGTCAGGAAGCCCTCAATGAGGGATATGTCAGAGCACCATCGAGCCAAAGAAAGCCCTGTATTTCGAAACAGGTAGATGTCAAATATTGCAGGTGTGATGGGGCAGAAATAGGTAACTGGGAAAATATATTTTTGGGAGTGTAATGATATGGCTGATTTAAAAATGAGAATTGTGGGAATAATACATGTTTAATAATGTTTTGGAGGAGGAATGAGGTTTAAAAGAAGGCAAGATTTGAATGAGCTAATGTTTGACTGACAATGACTGGATAGATTACAAGTGTTGTATAATGTTTGCAAGATTTGTTATCATTTATTTAAATGTATGATTGTCTATGCCATAACTAATAAGTTAATAAATATGTTTCTTGTTAAAAGAAAAAAAAAACAAATTTGACAGTTAGGAATAAAGTTCAAGCTATAAACTGATTTATCCATCCTGTATTACCTTACAGTTCTGGTGTGATTAGCTGTTCCCAAAAGGTACTGGATCATTTAGACAGTAAAACAATAAAAAATGCTTCATGCTTACTGAATGAAATATAAATATCAGTCTATACCAACATTATATATTCTATGATCTGAAGGAGGTATAGGCCTCCTCAAAACTGATTATATAGATCTGCAGCCATGGAACTGCATACATATCTGCTGAGACCTCATTAGACCCAAAAAGTCTTGAAAGTTTTAAGACACGAGGAGACAAAGTCTAAGAAGACCACTCTGCTTAGTTTAGCAGAATCATTTAACTGGCAAGGAGGAATGGAAATCAAACCAGAAGTTGACAAAAAGCATATAGCAACTGAATGCGCAAAAAACAACAGAAAGAATGCAAGAAGGATCAGATGAGAGGGGGAAAAATGTGGAAAATCCATAAATATAGTAAGAAGAATAATATGTTGATAAGGATTTGACATAGGAATGGATACTGGGTTCTGTTAAAAAAAAGAAGAATTAGAAAGAGTTGCAAACCTTATTGCTGGGTGTGATACACTTATGGCAGAGAGCCTATCCACTGAAAGATACACTAGTGTAGCAAGATTGTTCCACTGAAAATTGTACAAACACCACAATACTGAAGTAGCTGAGAACATTGGGAACATGAGCCAAAAAGTATTATAGCAAATGATGAAGTGTACATCAGATTAGATTAGCCACTGCCAACAGTTCAAAAAGGTAGGTGCAATAACACCAGATATAGTAGTTCATGAAAAAATACAAAAGTAGCATTATTATTGAAACTGCTACACATTGCCATTACAGTGTCTTACATACAGCAAGAAACAAGATAATAAAATATCGAGGTTTGCAGGCAGAAATGTGAGCAATGTGGAGGAAAATGCCCAGACAGTTTCAATAGTAGTATGAGCAATGGTCAAAAAAGAAATAGTCATTTTTAGATATGCTACCTATAAATGTAACTCTGTATGAATTGCAGTAATCAGTTCTGGCTCATTGTGGGTGCTCTGAAGAGCACTTTTGGATAAGAAAGACAGAAGCAATACTAATTTCGTGAACTTTAACCATACCCTGACATAGAAATGGGAACCCAAAAGATTTGGAGAACTTAAATCATACATCTAACACATCCACTTAAATGTAATGTTTATAAAATAATATGCAACCTGTCCAAGTTTAACCCAAACATAAGCATTACTTCCCTATTATCTTTTAACCGGAATATCCTAAAAATCCTATCCTTGCAGGATGCTTTAAATGAATTCAATGCAACTTTCCTAAATAGCCTTACAACTCCTAGAAGGAAGAGAGTAAAAACAAATAATGCAATTTGGCTATCCAAAAAGAGTGGAATGCTAATGCAGGATAAAGAAAAAGTTTCGAAAGACTGGTAGAAATACAAAACATTACAATATCTCAAACATCAGAATGCTCCACATTTGTAATAAAAAGCAAATAAATGAAGGCAAAAAACTATAGTAGAGCAACACTCTGAACAATAGCTAACACAACCCTAAAAAGATTCCAGCCATCTATTAAAGGAATCTTGCATCCTGGTCAACAATGTAACCCTTATCTCACATCCAGAAACTCGTCACTCAAACCTACAACGGGATTCATCTCTTATTTCATAGACAGTATATTGTTCTTAACCAAGGATTCTCAAATCTAATCCTAGCCCTGGCCAATAGCTATATATCATTACATCCACTTTCACCTTCAAACCAGTGACCTCCTTCTATATAAAACAACTCAAACTCAAACCATGCTCAGCTTCAGCTGATGACCTTCCAAAATGACACTTCACCCTCTCTCCATACCTCCCAATCACAACCAGTGTACCACAATGTCTCCTCCTCTTTAACACACCAGCACCCTCCACTGATCCACACAACAGGCTTTCCTAATACAATACGCTGATGACCCCACATTCATACATATATCAGATAACTTGGCACATCTTGAAGCTATAACAGATACTGAAACATTGAAAAAAAATTCTCCAGTAATGCAACCAAACACAAGAGATGCCATCAATAACACACAGTTTAAATCTGAATCTCCCAAATGTAAAAATGTTCACTTACCTGTAATGTCCAAGTCTGTAGTCTTAACAAGTCCCATTAAATTTTCGAGCAGCCACCTCCTACAAAGCTTGCTGCCTCTCCAGATGACTTCACAAACTCTACAGAACTGCTTAAACAGCAGAATATAGCCATTATCTCTAAAACTTACTCAGAAATTCAAGTTACCTATATTAAATGGTGACAGTCATTTATAAACTCACTGTCACCAACCACAAAAAGTAAAATTCTTAAAAAGGTAGTAATTTAATAAAAAAAGGCTGCAATAACTTCTTGTCCAACCTTCCCTTATGACTGTGAGTTCCACAACTGAGCAGAGTTCTGTAGAAAGGGACACATATTATTTCATAAAAAAGCATACCCACCCCCAAACAGTTAAGCCAAGCCTTGTCTCTCCACATGATACAGCTAGATGATATATGACTTTACTACTTTATAATTAATGCATGAATAGATTACACTGGTTAACACATTCAGATAAAATGCATACAGTAGAATGCATAAGACATTTTAAACAGTTCAGCATTTAAACTTCTCATCCAATGAAATGAAAGCCAATACCAAGCTAGACAACAAAACACTTAGCACCTCATCAAGTTGGATATGACCATTTTCACCTCTGCTGGCACCCATTGTTTAATCCAGTACGTCCAAGATCAAAAACAGTTAACAGAAAGCCAAGGATGACTGTAGCAATTTTAGAATAATTAACATGCAAACCAATTGACTCAGGCTTCTCTTACCACAAACTGAGAATTATGTAACTATTTTTTATATATTTACTCAACATTTTAGTTAATGTAACAAACTTTAAGAAACTGAATTTCAGTGGCAATTGATCATCATCATCATCTTTTTCCGGCTGTTCCCATTAGGGGTCGCCACAGCGGATAATCTGTTTCCATTTCTTCCTGTCCTCTGCATCTTGCTCTGTCACACCAACCACCTGCATGTCCTCTCTCACCACATCCATAAACCTTATCTTAGACCTTCCTCTTTTCCTGTTACCTGGTAGCTTCATCCTTAGCATCTTTTTTCCCAATATACTCAGCATCCCTCCTCAGCACATGTCCAAACCAACGTAATCTGGCCTCTCTGGCTTTGTCTCCAAACCTTCCAAACCGGGCTGACCCACTAATATACTTATTCCTAATCCTGTCCAACCTCGTCACACCCAGTGCAAATCTTAACATCTTTAACTCTGCCACATCCAGCTCTAACTTCTGCCTTTTTGTTAATGCCACTGTCTCCAAACCATATAACATAGCTGGTCTCACTACCATCTTGCAGACGTTCCCTTTCACTCTTACTGGTACTCTTCTGTCACAAATCACTCCTGACACTCTTCTTCACCCAATCCATCCTGCCTGTACTCTCTTTTTCACCTCTCTTCCATACTCACCATTACTCTGAACTATTGATCCCAAGTATTTAAACTCATCCACCTTTGCCAGCTCTACTCCTTGCATCCTCACCATTCCTCTATCCTCCCTCTCATTCACACACATATATTCTGTCTTAGTCCTGCTCACCTTCATTCCCCTTCTCTCTAGAGCATATCTCCATCTCTCCAGGGTCTCCTCCACCTGTTCCCTACTCTCACTACAGATCACAATGTCATCTGCAAACATCATAGTCTACGGGGACTCCTTTCTGATCTCGTCTGTCAACCATTGCAAATAAGAAAGGGCTCAGAGCTGATCCTTGATGTAATCCCACCTCCACCTTAAACGCATCTGTCACTCCCACCACAGACCTCACTGCTGTCACACTACCCTCGTACATATCCTGAACCACTCTTACATACTTCTGTGGCACTCCTGACTTCCTCATATAATACCACAACTCCTCTCAATTGATATATGCAGAAAATGATAATAAAACTCTATACACAGTTGTAAGTGCCTTATATATAGGCTTGTAACACACTTGGAACAAATGTGAAAAAAAAACTTTTAGTGAAAAATCAGGGGGACCACAAATATCAGCTGCCCAAGAGGAGAGCTGAGAAACAGATGTTGGCATGAGAGGAAGCACATTCATTTTAATGATGTGCTTCCCCTGCAAGAACTAAAACCTCTAAATGTATGAGCTGGGTTAGGCTTACAGAAAATGGCATCTCAAGATGGCCTGAAACACAAAAGCAAAAAGTACTTTAAAATATTTTGACTGATACACTTTTTTGTTAGACATGTAAACATGTTATGGTCTTGAAATGCAGTCACCAGTGCAGATACTGTCTAGAAAAATACCATGCATACACCTTTTGTCCAAGTCTTCTTGACACAATGTAAACTATCTCAGCCTTCAGTGCAGACAAGACAGCACATACTCCTTCTCTGCTGCCACATTTTGCAAACTAAGATCACCACCTTTAAGCAGGCCAAAGTAGGACATGGGGTGTGGCCAATATGACACGGGCCACATCTTCTACTCTGATGCCACCATAGTAGTGGTCAAGAAGATGCCGTTATGGGTACACCAGCTGGCTGGCTGCTGGAGAAGCTAGCTAGCTAGCTGGCTGGTTGCTTGCTGGAGTGGCTAGCTGACTGGCTGGCTCCTAGATGTCTGGCTGCTAGAGTGGCTAGCTAGCTGGCTGGCTGGCTGGCTGCTGGAGTGGGTAGCTAGCTACCTGGCTGACTGGCTGCTGGAGTGGCTAGCTAGCTGGTTATCTGGTTGGTGTGAGTAGCTAGCTGGATGGATGAATGTCTCAACAGATGGCTGGATGGATGGATGGATGGATGGATGGATGGATGGATGGATGGATGAATTGCTGGCTGGATGTATGAATGGCTGGCTGGATGAATGGATGACTGGATGGATGGATGACTGGATGGATGGATGAATGGATGGCTGAATGGATGGATAGATGTCTGGATGAATGCATGGATGGCTGGTTGGCTTGGCTGTTAGGAAGAAGATAAAAAAATAAATCTCATTTTTTTCTTCTTTAGCAGCTGTAGATGCACTGAAAACAAACCTGCTCTACAGCCACAATCTTTGTAGAGGTCTTCCTCTCCAATCCCAACCCCCTTCATGAATTGCAGCCAATTGTTGCATGATTTAAAACACCCGGACCTAACAAGGAATAGCTCTGCCTACAGGTCCGGGTTGCTGACAGAACTGAATTGCCATGGAAAAGCCGGAAGTAAATGCAGCTTTTCCATGGTGGTCAAAAAGCAGGACTTTTCACATCCCACTACTTTGCACAGTGGGCAATGGGATGACGCAGCTCAACCCATGAGTGTTCTGCTGATAACGGGATGGGTGAGAACCTTAACAGCAACTCCATGCAGGTCATCCAGGAGTCACCAGGAAAGCAGGCCTAAATATGTTATGCACACTAACTCTGCTTCCATAGAAGGATGTGACTTAGTGATATGTCATAAGCTCATAGGAATTGCAAATCAAATAAGCTGCAAGGACATTTCTGCTTTGCCAGTACTACCCCTTAAGCCTTTCCTCCCTTTTCAAGAAGGGCCAGGCCATTCATAACAGGGATGAATTTATGAATACCCAACCAGTTATCCTTTTTAAAGGCAGACAGTGTGTCACACTGTTTAACTTCTAGAGTTAGTTTGTTCTAGAGAGGTGGGTATGCACTGTGTTATAAATCTATACCACCACCATGTGCATTTATTTGTTGGAATGGATTTATATCTCTGGTCCAAGTAGTAGCTGGGCTATTTGGTTTATGGATGTATAAGAGTTTTTGCATTACTGGATCCATTGTAACCAGCAAAGCCTCATTGCTTTACCGTAGTAACACATGCTAACCCTGCCCCTAACTCTACCCTGCGTCTTAAACCAAGAAAAAAAACTGTTGCCATAACACTACCACTACAGAAGACAGTTGGAACTCTCATCACACACATGCAAGTGGGCACGCACACATGCACACGCACACACACACACACACACACACACACACACACACACACACACACACACACACACACACACAAACACACACATACACACACACACCTCAACCTGGAGACATCAAAAATCTGGACAAAGACCCATGAAAAATAGGTACAAATCTGTACACTGATTGCACACATAATTATGAAGCACCACCCACTTCAATGGAATTGTGGGATACCAACTTTTAAAAGCAAACTGAAGAACAGACAACCAAAATATGCTCATGAAACACAAAATAATAATAAGAACAACAGTATTTTATTTCTACTAATATCTGAACTTGTGCAAAACTAAAATACAATATTCTTTTATAAAAATTAACATTAACTGGGTGTGGCTGTACTTCAGCCTTCTTCATTAAATAACATAAAATATAAACCAGAACAAAACGGTTTTATTTATATTATTAACATAAAACTCTGAAGCTGTATAAAACTAAAATAAAATTCTGTTATATAAAAATAAAATGTACTTGTACTGGCACATACCAGCCCTGAGCCTACCTATAAGTACACTTTTGGCTGATGGTACTGCAACAAACCTTGTTGATACCACAAGCTGCTTAATCTGTGGCACATTATCATTACAAGCAGAAGATTATATATTCAGGATAAAGAGCAGAAGTTACCAAATAATTGCATAAATAATTGGGTTGGCATTGGCAAGTGAATCTCCAAATAAAGCAAACATTTTGCAGGAACTGTACAAATTAAGGAGTATGAACAGAATTTATGCTAAAACAAGTGTTTCATATTGGGGAGCAGCCTGTATAACCATCCAAGTAATAGATTTTACATTAAAACCCACAGCTACTTGTTATAATTACCTCAAAGTTCACAATTATTCAGCAAAAAAAAAAAAAAAAAAAGAAGTACTTGCATCTTTTAATTTCTTTGGTGAGTTCAGAGCAAGAAAGCTGCATTTCTGTACTCAGATCTCTTTGTTCTAAGCATTCGTGTTTCAGAAAAATGTAATTTTCTTTTAGAAAACAAGAAGAAAAACATTTAAAAATCGTTATTATAACTGGGCAGTATTTATCTACTGTTTTACTCTCTGCACAAACTTTGTACCAGAGAAACAGCAAAATAAAATCAGTCCATTTTTATATGTATCTCACATTACATTTAGTTGCAAGGTTGACAATTAAGTAGACAAACAATTCTGACTGCCAACACAACCAGTCATTAATTATTCAACAAACACTTGCAGAATATTAGCATAGATGTTTATGACATATAATGTGCATATTTCCATTTCCTTACTCTTTTGCAGGCATGGGACACATTATATTTTCCACAGACTATCTGAGAAAGACAAACTGACTGGAGGTAGAGTCATTTTATGCACCATTGCTGCCTCTCACTATTAATTTTTGGAAGCAGCTGGCATCTTTTTATGTTTACTGCAGAGCAGTTCTCCTAAAATAAATGTCATGTAGCAGTTACAGAGGGCAAAACAGTAGAAATTGCTCTCACATTTCTGATAGCAAGTCATGATGGTTTCATAGACAATTAAACTGAATAAGTGAATTCAGACTATGCTTGAAGTAGATAGGGTTGCCACCCCGCCGTTTTTTTCTGGACTATCCAGAAATCAAATCGATTCTCCGGTAGTCCGGAAAACACTGTACAAATTCCAGTATTCTGTTTCAAGAAAAGGAAACAGACTATTGGAGTTTGTAAATCGGCTGATTTACTATGCTTTTTTTATAGAAAAGCATAGTAAATCAGCCGAAATCACACACTACAAACGGAAAAAGAGGGTGTTCCCCATCAGATAATGTCACATTGATGTCACGAAATGGGTGGAGTGTGTGTGGGAGAAGGGCAGGGTGGGCGTGGATTCTGGTGATGTGAGGTGTGTGGCCTTACTCCAGTTTTAGCCACAACGAAAGGTGGCAACCCTAGAAGTAGATCATTTTATTATTGAGCTTAAAGCAAGAAAAAGTATCCTATCCTATCAGATATGTGATGGCCAAGTGCACACATATGATAGCATCTGGCCAAAATATGTGTTTGCTGAAGCTGATAGTTGTGAATGATTTGTTTTGCTTGCCCTACATTGCAGTCATCTCACACTGCATTGCTAAAGTGTGAGAATCCTGTCAGTGCTGCCTAGACCTGCACTAAAGGTGATATAACAAAGACTCACAGAAATATCTATACCTGTAAGTATTACAGCAGCAACTGCTGAAGAAGGAAGAACCGTACTGAACATAGCACCACTAGTTCAAAAAAGCCCAGAGATAAATTAACACCGTCCAGGGTGAAACTCCCCCTCCCCCGCCGTTCCTGGATGTCACACAAATCATGATCATTCATCTCATATAATTATATGAGTCTATGACTCAAAAACAATTCATTTTCTTATCTTTCTTTATATATTTATTTTACTTGCTGGAGGTGCAGGAAGAGCCAGAGGAAGAAGCAGCAGAAAAAATAAACCTTTTCATGACCGGGAATGGGATTCACCATCGCACAGCTCCGAGTCCGACAAGAACTTGTTCTGCTGTTACAAGTTGCCATTGCCAAGTCCTGAGTGACTCCTGCCTTCTAAGTTCTAAGTTAGCTAACTTGTAACTAAACTAAACTAAAAAAAAAAAAAAAAAAAAATATTTTAAACCAAAACAAAAATCACTGCCTGCCCTTGCCTGTGTGTACTTTTTCTCAGGCTCAGCAGCTATTAATATCAGTGTTCAGACTTCTCTTCTCTCTGACTCGTCTCGTGTTTGTGTCCCAGCTCTCTCTCTTGATTCTCTCTGTTACAGGCTTGCTAAGTAAGATGTGATAGCTGACGAGTCCAGCAACACACGTGCTGTCAATAAATATAAACAAACTCGTCACTCAGCCCAGAGCAGCCGTCAGCCAAATTCCGACAGGCTGTCAGGCTGCTTACGAAGATGACATCACTGCACCTGCCTCTGTGCATGATGATGTCAGCCAAAAAAAAAGTGGGAAATTCGGAAATTAAAGGGGCACCCCATTATTTGGACCTCAAAACTGGTAAAAAATTAGAAATTCGGTAAGGTTGAGAGGTATGCACACATACACACACACACACACACACATACACACACACACACACACACACACACACACACACACACACACACATACACACACTAAATTTATCCCCCAACCTAACCTTAAACACTCACAATCACACACATGCTTAATCTATCCTCTTACCCACTGTATCCCCTAACCCTATAATACACACACACACACTCATGTGCATGTGTGTGTGTGTGTGTGTGCATGCGCATGCGTGTTTATATGTATGAAGATATATATATATATATATATATATATATATAGCCTAGTATCAACCTATGAACATATATATATATATATATATATATAGAGAGAGAGAGAGAGAGAGAAAACGATAAATACAGATACACTTACATGCAAATACATTCACACACATGCACACACACACACACACACACACACACACACACACACACACACACACACACACACACACACACACACACACACACACACACACACACACACACACACACACATTTTATATTTATATATACATATATAATAAATATAGACAAATATGTTTATTACTATATAAAGTAAGACAACAGGAATTGGTGTTGATAATGGCTGACCTGAATGTACATATCAGGATAGATAGAATAGGATATGAGGACTCCCGGGGCCCACATGGGTGAGGCAATAGGAATAAACGAGAGACCGCTCAAGACGTTTGTCAAGCAAATGGTTTGATAGTAGCCAGCTCATGGTTCAAAAAGAGATATTGTCACAAGATCGCATACAAGAGTGGCTAACTTGCAATTCAGGTAGACTTCCTCCTACTAAGGAAAGGATAATGGGGTAGAATCAGTGACTGCAAAGTAATACCCAGTGAAACAGTTAGCCCACAGCATAAACTACTGGTATCCACAATCAGCTGCTAGCAGTGGTCATAGAAGGCTTCCAAGGTCAACAGAGACCAGGCTTAAGACCTAGAAGTTGGCTGGGGAGAAAGCACAGCAGTTTTAAGAATTGCTTAGAGCTCTAGCACCTCAAGAATATGAGGAAATACGTGGAGTTGAAGACGATTAGAAGCACCTCAAAGCAGCATGTGTGAGGACTACAGAACATATATGTAGCCGAGCCAAGCATGGACCTAAGGTATATAAGGAAAGGTGGTTGAAGAATGCAGAAGTCCAGGAAGTCATTGAAAGAAAGAATGAGTGCAGGGAAAAATGGGAGAAAGAATGGACAGACAAGACTAGGAAGGAATACTGGTTGGCTAACAAGAAGGCTAAACAAGGAGTTAATACCAACTCGAACTAAACCAGATAAATCCAAAAAACCAAATCGAAGGCACGAAACACCAGCAAGGTTCCACAGTTTAATGACTGAACAAAAGAATCAAACAGTATTCCATCCACAAAAATAAACGCTCTTAACTAAAAAATTGCGTTTTCGTCGTTCGTCACAATGACTTCATCAGATACAATCAATTAAGTTAATTAGAGCATTAAATACAAAAAACTTTTAAAAAAACAACCAATTAATCACAGTGCATTTCTAAGTAACCAATCAATAAATGTTCCTCATGAATATTAAAATCTAAACTAGCCCATATTAAAAACAACTTTTTTACTCAAACATTTTAATAAATAAATACATTAAAAACATTAATTGTGGTATACTTATTGAACAAATGAAGAATAATTTAATAAAATCTGTGCAGTGCAAGATAAAAAGTTCCTAGTTAATATAAAAACAAATTTGTGTTTAGAAGATTTATTTCATTTTGAGTGGTGTATCAATTGTAGGTAAATAGCACCATCTGTTGGCCTTTCTATAAATTACAAGCTTCAAGAAATAATTCTTTTGTATATTTTAAATGTTTGCAGCTTTTATTTTTAACACAGGGACCATGGATATACTTTCATTTAGCCCAGGTTTTTTAGTGGCATTAAGGTATATTTGCCACCATAATTCCCTATAGGCTAATCTTTCCTCCCATAGTCCCCCTCTTACATCTTTTCCACTTGTTCTATGACAAAAAATTCAAAAATGCCTCTGTACATTCCTTTGTATGTCTAAATAAAGCGTTAGTATCTTTTGCTTTAGAAATCTCATAAAGATGTTCATATATCCTCCTCCTCAGGACACGTTCAGTTTTACCTATATAGAAGGAATTGCATTTTTTACAAATGCTAATATATACTACACCCTTTGTCTCACAATTATAAAAGCCTTTACTTCTTATGATTTTATTCTTCCTACTAGGAATGGTAATTTCACCAACATTTAACATATTAACACATTGATTACAATGACCACACTTATAGCTACCTTTCCTTTTTTGACCTTCCATCCCTTCACTTGTTAAATTCGTTCTAGTTTGGGTTTCTAAAATGTTCTTTATAGACCTGGCATTCCTATATATAATCTTAGGAGTCCAATTATTTATACCATTTATGTCCGAAAGGGCCAGGAATCTGTTCCATTCTTTTCTAAATAAATCACTGACCCTTATATTTGACACATTATACTCCATAATAAGGGCCTGCTCATATTTGTTTTCGTTATCAATATTAATGATCTCATTTTCAATAGTATTATTTATTAATTTTTGTCCCTTTATTGGCTGAAACCTAGAATATCTTCCCAATTCCACCTCTGTTCTTAACTTTGTAATAAAGTCCTTAGGATAACCCCTTTCTTCAAACATTTTACTTAATAGGTTGCATTCGATAAGAAAATCTTCACTAGTGCTGGTCATTCTACTACCCCTCACAAATTGTCCCTTGACAATATTCTTCTTACAATGTGAGGGGTGTGCACTAGTGAAGTGAAGAAAGGAATTACAAAAAGTTTTCTTTCTATAAACTTTTGTTTCAAAATCCGTTCCTTTCTTATATACTTCTACATCCAAATAAACCAATCTATCTCTTGAAAGGGAGTAAGTAAATTTTAAGAAATTGGTGGAATTACTGATGTATTCAAAAAATTCATTGAATCTTGCTATTCCTCCTATCCAGAAGATAACTATGTCATCTAAAAAGAGACGGTACAAAGTCCAGTAGTCTTTGTAACAGGAATTGATTATATAATCTTCCTCCCACTTTGCTAGAACAATATCAGCGTAAATGGGTCCACAAGCTGCGCCCATTGCCGTACCCTGAATTTGTTGATAGTATTCACCTTGGAAGGTAAAAAAATTTGTACCTCATTACCAAGTCCACTAACCCTGTAATGGTACTTTTTTCAGCCAATGTCAGTTTAGTATTTTTATAAACCATTTCTTCAAACATAAACAGGCCCTCCTTATGTGGAATGCATGTAAACAGGTCCACAACGTCGATGGTAATAAAAATTAAATCGTCATTATATAGGTCCTGACCAATACATCTAAGAAAATCCCAGGAATCTCTCAATGTATATTTATTCTCTTTCGGACATAAATGGTATAAATAATTGGACTCCTAAGATTATATATAGGAATGCCAGGTCTATAAAGAACATTTTAGAAACCCAAACTAGAACGAATTTAACAAGTGAAGGGATGGAAGGTCAAAAAAGGAAAGGTAGCTATAAGTGTGGTCATTGTAATCAATGTGTTAATATGTTAAATGTTGGTGAAATGACCATTCCTAGTAGGAAGAATAAAATCATAAGAAGTAAAGGCTTTTATAATTGTGAGACAAAGGGTGTAGTATATATTAGCATTTGTAAAAAATGCAATTCCTTCTATATAGGTAAAACTGAACGTGTCCTGAGGAGGAGGAT
>NC_056741.1:1561435327-1561507272 GCF_019279795.1 Protopterus annectens
GGGACCCGACATAGTGGGTTGGGAGAGGTTCATGCTAGGGGAGGTTTCTGATACTGATGTCATTGGTGCTGACTGTGAGCCTTCGGAATGAAGGACCCTTTCCATCACCTGTACAGCTGGCTCACTCAAGGAGGGATGGGAGCCTGGAACCGGGAGGGGCAACCTCGGAACCTGGGTCACATCCCACCCCGAAGAGCCCACCTCCAGTTGAGAGGTTCCGAGAGAACTGGAAGCCATTGGAACCGTGGACAAAGTAATAGGTGCCGGACTAGGTACCAAGGTATGGATAGTCCAAGCACCGCTCCAAGAAAGCATCAGTTCCATCAGAACCAATGCAGCAAGGGTGGTCAGTGCCAACAGGGGAAACACTGCTGTCAGAGCTGAGACAGTATGTACCGAAGTGGACATCGGTACCGAGATCAGGGTGGATGCTGGAGGAGGATAAACAGGGGAATATGTGGTAAAAGATTCTGAGCCAGGAGGGACGGAAGGTCTAGCTGGAATGGGCAATCCCCTAGCTGCCAGAAGCTGGTCCACAATCTGCACTAGGTCTAGTTCAGAAAAACTCCCAGTGGATCTAAAGGAGGCTGCTGAAGGGGAATCAGGTCTTTCTAGAAAGGGGCTAAACCTCTGCCCCAAAAAATGGTTGTAAGTTGGAGAATATCTTGTCCATGGCAGGAATTCAAGTTTTGGAGCCAATGGGGCCAAAGAAACTGTCAGCACCATGGCCAGGGATGGTGCCGAGGCATGTACAGTCATCAGAGCCCCATGGAGCCGAAGAAACTGTCAGCACCATGGTTGGGGATGGTGTCGAGGCATGTACAGTCATCGGAGCCAATCTGGGAAACAAGGATGGCACCGAAGTCAGTGGTGCCATGGCAGGAACCAAGTGAATATCATGGTCAGCACCGAGGGAGAGGACATAGAGCCTGGTGCCAAAGAGGTCTGCGGCGCCGGCGAAGCACGGAGCCAAGTCAGTTCCATAACTGACGGAGAGGTAGAAACCAAGTGACTCGGTTTTTCCTTATGTTTTTTTATCTTAGGAGGGGTTGACACCTCCAACCCAGATAGAGCATCCGAGAAAGGTGTCTTGAGTAAACCTTTTAAAATAAGTTTATTCTTATGTTCTGCTAATGTCCGATTACTAAAACAAGTACAAATGTCACAGTCAGCTTTAATATGATCCACGCCCAAATAGTAGACACAACGGACATGTATATCTGAGTTAGGCATCTTACGTCCACACTTATCACACTGTTTAAATCCCAACTTAGCTTTGTCTGACATGGTAAGGTAACAATGCTATCCTATAGAAACAAATAAGGGAGAAAAATACCAGTGATGTTATTTTAAAGAATGCCATTAGTAAAAAGGGAAGGCCTGTCAAAGACAGGAGAAAGGGACAGTACCAAAAAAGGTAAAAAAAAAAATTAGTTACCAAGGAAAAGGGTAAGAAATAGGCTTAGGTTATAGGCGATAGTGAGAAAAGGCTAACTTGACTAAAAATTTAGTAATTTTGAAGAAAAACTATCATAAAATTAACAATTGTCTACTTAGCTTTGAGAGAGATGGCTAACTCATCTGACTAGGAACGCGGCAAATGAGATCTGGAATAACTAGAAGAGGGGCATTGTGGGTAGGTTCTTAGCTGAAAGTTTTTGGCTTGCGAGCTAGGAAACAGCTGTATCGGTTCCGAGGATGGAACCGAGGTCCTATCTGTAATGAATAAACAAAGATTTATAACATCAGATTAGATATTTTCAGGCAGGAAATATACTCCACAGGCACCTACATGAACACACATTTCACCAGAAAACACACACTTCAAACTGCAGAAGCTTTATTCTTAAAAGATAACACAAGATAATCTGTTATTTTTTCATTTCTGATTTAGACATAACTTTAGTGACAGTAGCAATATGACTGTTAGTGTTACAGAGCTGCTCAAAGAAAAACATTGTTTCAACTGGTCATAGCGAAGAGCCAGAAGGCTGTGCTAATATACAAAGTAGCTTGAAACATCTGGCATGTACTCTTTGTATGCTGAAACGGAGATAACTTCCAACAAGGTGTAATCCTCTTGCAAATACATTACTTACACTGCTGTTTATGTTGGCATCCAAGGATGCTCCTTTACCAAACCAGCAACTTCATTGAGGAAGTATACTGCAACAGTGGAAATGTCAGCATAATGACAGCAATTGCTCCTCCTTTTAACTATAAAAGCATCCATTGTATTACATTAAAAATAAACTGTAAAAAGTTTGTATAATCCCAAAGCAGGAGAATTTTTTTTTTTTATTATTATTAAAACAAAACAATTATTGTGTGCTTTCATCTTACATTTTATTACACCCACCTCATCATACAGGAAGTCAGACCATCCCGGTAAACGAATGTTAAATAAATAAAAAAGTAAAATAAATATAAAGTGTTTCTCATAATTATACAAGCCGTTTCCAGCTTTTAAAGGTTAGCTGAAAAGCACTGTACAGTAAGAACAATACTCCACTTATGCCTTTTAAAAACGTGATCACAAGCGCTTACTGCTGGGGTGTCATCTACAGATTTTGTTATGGAATTGATACACAGGATGGAGGGATGGAGCTGCACCTGTTTTTGCCGTAACTGATCCATTTTCTTTTTTACTTTCATGTACAAATGTTTCATAGTTTTAGCTAGTAAAGGTATTTAAAAAAGAAAATAAGGTAGACTGTGTGAAATAAAAGCAGGAAAAAAGCAATGTCTGACCCAGCTCTGTTAGAAATGCTACATCTAAAAAATCCCAATTCCTATGCACCACACACTCCAGAAACCTCAATCTCATTACCACAATCAACAGAATGTGCTGGAGGGACAGGTTTATAACCCAGAGACTGCCCATGCTATGGAATAGACTCCCCATGAATGTCACACAGAGCACCTCACTGGCCCTCTTCAACAGAAATCTTGATGAGTGGATGGAAAATAGAAAAGTCACCCCGGGGATCACTCCAGTGGCTCTACTTGACAGAGGCACTGGAACTAATGTTGGGTGGCATGATGCCAGGGTAATCCTATGGGCTTGGCTTGTAAAGGCTCCAGGGCCATTAACCTAGTACACACCTATGAACCTATAAAAACATGCTGTTAAACAAACATTGAGTGCTTTAGTTTTTCATTCCGTTTGCATATTCAGACTGAAGTAGTCAGTATTTGGTTCAATAGTGTTCTCTCCTGCTGTAATATTGTGTAATCTATTTTTTTTGAGTTGCTAGTCTTTCTTCCCTAAGCATAATTTTCAACTCTGCTGATTGTACCTTGTGTCATCTAATGTGTTTGGATTAATGGTTATTCAAGCACCAAAGACTGTAGTAAGTCAATGATCATAGGATTATAGAAGTTACTAGGCTATTGGCCCTGAGGCCCTTAAAAGCCTAGCCAAGAATTTAGCACATGTTCTGACAAGTCAGCACACAATGCCCCTGTTCAGCAGGGACACAGGTGGAATCCCATGGGTGCATTTTCTGTTCCCAATCCAGTTATCCAAGTTGCACTTAAAAGGGTTAATGAGGCACTCTCCTTGACTTGGAGAGGGAGTCTGTTCCACAAAAAGGAGAGTCTCTGGGACACACATCTGCTCCTGCCAACAAGTCCTATTGATGTCACAGACCAGGTTGAGGTCACGCGTGCAGGTTACTCGAGTGGAGCCTGACTTGTTGATATGCAGCAGTCCCATCAAGCAGGGTCTGACACTGCTTTGTATGCCAGACAGAGGTCACCTCTGAGGAGTCTGTATGAGACTAAGTAGAAGGACAGGGCTTTTAGCCTTTCTGTGTAGGGTAGATGTTTGAGGCCCTGGACTCTCCTGGTGAGGAACCTCTGTTGTTTCTCCAGCAGCTACATGTGCTTTGTGAGGTACATGCCGAAAGGGGCACTGTACTTAATAACGGGTGTTATAAGGGAAGAATACAGAAATGTTATAACCTCCTTGTCTCGGGATAAGATACCCTTACTAATGAGGTGGGCCATGTAGAAAGCCTTCTGTACAATGGAGACAATATGGTGATCAAAAGTCAGTTTGTTATCAACCTGGGTTCCCAAGTCCCTCATGACTGATTGCGTGCTTAGGACCTTGTTATTAATGCGATAATTTGCAAGTACATCACTCTCCCCAAAGGGGATGATAATGTATTTTTTGGCATTCAGTTTGAGGCCATGTTTCTGGCACCAGTCATTTGATTGGGTGAGACCCTCTTGGAAGATGTCCACATCACTAGAGGAATTGATGACAGCACCCAGCTTGCAGTCATCTGCAAACCTGGTCAGCCATACCCACTGGTTTTGGCCATCACGTCAGAAAAGTATGTCCCAAACAGCAGAGGCCCCAAGACTGATCCCTGGGGTACACCACTTGTTACAGGTGTACTGCTTGTGGTAGCTTCTCCTATTTTGACTAGGTGGGTTCTATCAGTGAGCCAGTTGGCTACCCATTTGGTAACATATGGATTGTTGCCTAGTTGAGAGAGTTTATCTATTATACCTGAGTGGGAAACAGTAGCAAAGGCTTTGGCCAGGTCAAGGTAGGCAGTGTGCACCATCTTCCCCTTGTCCATGGCTTTGGTGACTGTTTCAAACAAGTTGACCAAATGTAGCAGGAATGACCTCCCCTTGACAAAACCAAACTGTGTGGGATCGAGTGTTTCAAGGTTGCCAATGACCTTGTTAATGAGGTCCATGATAATCCATTCCATGGCCTTGCAGATCAGACTAGTTAGGCTGATGGATCTATACTTTCCTGGAGCAATGGACGCTCCACCTTTGTGCAAAGGGATGAAAGGGGATGTCCTCCACTTGGCAGGGATGAAGCCAGTACTCAGCTTTGGTTGAGCAGGGTGCCTAATGGTGCTGCAAGTTCCTGGATGAGTTCATGTAGGATGTAGCCTGGGATGTAATCAGGTTCCAAGGAGGCTGTATTTTTTGCCTTTGAGAGGGAAATGATGACTTGCTCCCTAGAGATAAAGGGAGAGGCCCAGGTGCTGGGGATGTCCTGATTTACTGATGGGGGGGGACAGAAGGGTGACATTTTCATTGAACCTGTCTGCTAGCAGGTTAGCTATATCTATGGCATTTGTGTATGCAGTGTCCTTGACCATCAGTTCTGGGCAGATCTGAATGCTTCCTTTGAGATTATGGAAATATGTGAAGAAGGCCTTATGATTATCTTTAGTAGATGTGACCAGTTTGGACTCAAAGTTTGCTTTGGAGGATTTCACTAGTGCTCTTACTTGCTTGTTCAGATGAAGGAGAGATTGTTTCCAATAAGGCACCTGCTCCTTCTTGGTCCAGAACAGCAATTTGTTTCCTTTTATTATAGAATTTATTTATGGCAGATGTCCACCAGAGACAGATTTACTCTTCCTTCAGGAGAATGACTTTGTCGTGTCTGGTATTCCTGATTCCGTGTAGCTATACAAATGTTCGTATAGTACTGTTGTGTAATTGTGGACATATGTGCCAGTTCCTATGGAGGGGAGGGGACTGTGAAACTGTTTATACCTTCCCTCACGAGGTTGCAATCAGCTTTGGAGAAGATTTTTTGTTTGATCCTAGCTGGGGGGGTTACTTCAAAAGCAACTGCTTTGTGGTCAAATCTTACCAGAGGATGACACTGTAAGGATGCTGCAATGGGAAATCATACCAGTTAATACAGTGTCAAAAATATGATCACCTCTTGTGTGGGTGTTGACCAGCTGGTCCAAAGCATTTGCATATTGGAAATCAAGGAATCTCTGAGCATTTGTGTTTTACCATACATACATACATACATACATATATTTCCAGCACGGGCATTAATGCCCTTCTAGCTTGCCAATATACCAAAACACTTGTTCCCATAATAAGTATCCAGGCTATTCTTAAAAATATCTAAATTAGTACTTGCTTTAATGTAATTTGGTAATTTGTTCCATGCATCAGCTACTCTGTCAGATAACCAATAATTCCTAAAGAATCTTCTACATAGGTTGTCTGATGATTCTACATAGGATGCCTGATGATTCTACATAGGTTTCCTGATGATTCTACATAGGATGCCTGATGATTCTCTAGTACTTTTTGTTAACCCTGAACATTCCCAGAGGTAGTTGTCACTAAATGCCCTATATACCTGAATAAGATCTCCTCTTAGATATCTGTAAGAGACACTGTACAAATTCAGATATTCTAGTCTTTCATAATAACTTACATTTTCACATCCATGCATACCCTTGGTTTATTTCCACTGTACACTTACTCATGCTTGTTTTCTTATAGGGTTTCCATATTGTTATTCCAAATTCAAGTTTGGATCTAATGTAACTAACCAACAATGACTTCATTATTTTTGATTTCCTAGACTTTATAAATCTTTTTATACAAACTATAGTTCTATAACTATCATTAACCAATTGGTTGATATGATTAGAAAAACTCAAGGCTAAATCTACCCATATATACCCAGGTCTTTAAATGAGTCTACAGTTTCAATTGCTGTGTGCTGAATTAAATATTTACCTTTCAGTTTATGTCAATGAAATCCCATATGCTTAGTTTTTGATGTATTATCAGCATATTACTCTCCTGTGCCCAAATGGTCAATTTAGTCAAGTTATTTTGCAGACATGTCTTATCTGTAACACATGTAATCAGTTCACCCAATTTCAGGTCGTCTGCATATAGACTGTAGAACACCTCAGATGAAAAAGTTAGGACTGAAAGATACAATCAACAAGTAAGGGCCTAGGACAGAGCCCTGTGGGACACCTTGGCTGTAACTAAGGATATCGCCTGTCCAGTTGCTGTATGATACTTGCCATGTCCTATTTGTAAGCCATGCAACTATCCATCTTATCAACAGTACATCAATACCTAGTTGTACTAAATTATTGATCAGTGTTTTGTGTGTGTCTCTGTCAAATGCTGAAGTTAAATCTATATAAATTACATCACAGCACAATTTTTCTGTCATAGCTGTCATTATTTTGTTATAGAACATCATGCTACAGGTGGTAATAGATCTGTTTTCAACATATGCATGCTAATATATGGTTTCAAGTCCCAATCTATCCAGTTCTGACAATAACTTATCCAATATTACCTTCTCCATTATTTTTCCACAACATGAAAGTAGACTTAGGGGTCTGTAAGACTCTGGGTTTGTCCTACTCCCCTTTCCTTTAAAACAGGTTTAATAAGTGCATGTCTGCAGTCTTGAGGAATCTCCCCATATTTATATCACATAGTGATAAATAGATATGATGGTACTGTAAGTTCTTGCTAAAGTGTTCTCAGGTCATTGTTACTAATTCCGTTTCCTCCCTGCGCTTTGTTTGGATCCAGTTTGCGCAGATCTTTTTCAATATAATCTAATTTGATTCCGATAGCTGGGATTACCTGGATGTCACTAGGACAACTTACCATCCCTTTTGTGCAGTCAAACTGTTTTGCATAAGATTATGTAAATATATCTATAATCTGTTGTGTCTGAAAATAAATGTTAGAATCTGCACACAGTTTATCAGTTTGTGTCGTTATTCCTTCCACATCTTACATATCTATAAAAAGGTTTCCTATTATGCTCAATATCTTTATATAAATGTTCTTCAAATTTTTCTTGATCTTGTCTGACACGATGCTTAATCTGTTTGTCCAGCTTTTTTATTTCAATTTTTAAAGTTGTAGTTCAACCTCTCTTCCATTTCTTATATTTTGTCTTTTCACCGTAATCAGATATCTTGTTCTAATGGAATATATCCACCTGATGTTGTATGCCTAGATCCTGATGTTAAACATTTTTTTTTTTTTTTTGCACTCAAACAATTTCTCTTTCAAAACTGTTCACATTCCATCTGCAGTTTTTCCACCAAACACCTCAGTCCAGTTAGTTTTACATAGTGACTGTTTTGCTTCCATATAATCTGTAATTAACTTTCTGTGGATTGCTTAGATTTCAGTTTGGCAGAATTATCTAGCAACAGATTAACCTTTAGAATCCAATGATCACTGCACATCAGTGGTGGTAAAACTTGACTTGAAGTTATAAACAATGTCTAGTATGTTCTGTCCCCTGGTAGATTTTTTTTACAATCTGAAGCAATTGTTGCTCCTGAATATACGCTGTGAATAATTTCCTTGTTGAATCAATATTATTCCAGTCTGCTTGTGGTAAATTTAAGTCCCCAGCTAATATTATTCTTCCACCCTGTATTTCATGCAAGAAATGTATGAATTCCTCTAGGTCATCTGTACTGACTTTGGTGGTTTATACACTCCAACAATTATTATATGTTCCAGAGTTGTCTTTATTGTCACATTTACACAGTCTATAGTATTGGTGTTAACACTGAATATATAATAATCACAAGTCTCATAGCTATCTTTAATCCCTATTATAACACCTCCACCTGATTTTTGTTAGAATGTCTGTTATAGTAAAAACATTTATACCCTGACAGAGCTGGTTTCCAGTCATTGTTCTTTAACCATGTTTCACAAACAATAATGCTAAAACAATGACAAACGGCAGGACAATGGGCTAAAGCAAACCCAATAATTTATTAAAATACGTTAGCACTTTTGTTTGTGTCAAATAACAAACTTCATCAGACAAGTGTGTTAGTAAAAAACAACATTTAAATACTCATTAAGCACTTGCCCAAAAATAACGGAAATGACATAAACCCACTCTTAAAGGAATAGTCATATAAAACTATATAATTATAAAATTCACTTATTCAAACTTAAAAAATGATCGTATACATTACTAAATTCTCAGCATATTACAAAAACTAATAGTACAAAAAATAATACTAAAATGACCATCTATGAAACCATATAATAATAATAACAGCAGCAGCATAAACATATACATATATATATATATATTTATTTATTTTATTTTATTTTATTTTACATTTGTTAACCGGGGGTGTCTGACTGAGCCGAAAAGGCCGTTTTTCAGCAGAGGCCCGGGGAGAAAAGCTCCACAAAGAAAAATTACAGACACATTTAGTTATTTAGACATGATCAGTATACACACAAATTACAGGAGACATGTTTTTACAGTGGTATGCGGCACATAAACAGTTACAGTGGAGAAAACAAACAAAAAAATATTAATTTTAAAAATAAAGGTAATTAATAGATTTGTGGTGTACAGCTGAAATTTGGAACATAGGTAGAATACATACATAGTACACAGGTACAGTACATACATTGTAGATTAGCCAGTGTTTGTGAGTAAGATTGAAAACTATTATCAAGTGCTCTAGATTTTGTATGTATGTGTTATCCGCTTTCACTAGCCTGGGGAGCAACCATGGCACTGCCAACTTTCCTTGAGATGTTGCCTGATGAGGTCTTTAAAAGAGGCTTTGGATGATGTGTTTTGAATGCTTGTAGGGACAGAGTTCCATTTTTTAGCCACTGAACTACTATATAGTGCATCTCCAAAGCTGTTGTAGATGTTGGTGACTTCTAGTAGTAGTTTGCTTGATGATCTGAGTCCTTTTGGCTGAATGATGTTGTACTAGGTTTTTGAGGGCAGGACACTTATTGGGGAGGTAATAGATAGAATGACAGATGCAGAGCTGATTGTAGGTTAGGAGGTTGGGCAGTTCAAGCCAGTGGAGCTGTCACAAAGCAGTACAGTGATGAGTTCTATATGAGCAATTTGCAGCAAAGCGGGCAATTCTGTTATAGCAGGCTTCCATTTTGCTTAGTTCAGTTTTGTTGAGATTAGTCAGAACGGGAGATGCATAGAGTAGGGTGGATAGAAGTTGGGAGCGAGCAATGGCTGATCTTGTGTTGTTGGTAAGAAATGGCTATAGCATAAATACATATTTTATGCTATATAATGCATGCATGTTAAATCGAAAATAAAAATATATTTTATACTACATAATACATGTAAGTTGGATCAAAATAAATACAAATAACTAAGCTGTGCATTTAGTATTATGAATAAATATGAAGTGTTAAATATAAGCACTACATCTTAATCACTATATTACAGCTGATAAAATGTATCTAGTCAATGCCTTTAATTTTAAAATACTGTTGATAGTACAGTGTTTATTAACCCCTGGCCATCCATATGAATACAACCATATTTGCCAGAACAATTCAGCCTTGTCTAGTTGCAATGACCATGGGCCGCCCCTGAAATTTTCTTTGATTTTGCTGTATGATACAAAACTGAAAAGCATGATCATTATAAGTGCCCACGTTTGGCAAATGCATTTTTTATAATTTTCTTTTCTTATTGCATACTGATGCTCATACAATCTTTCTTTAAAAGCTCTTTCCTTCTTGCTAACATAATACGGCGGGCATTGTTTGCACATAGCCAAATATACAACTTTTTTAACTATTACAATTAAACTGTCCCTTTATTTTATATTTAATACCTCTTACCTCAAAAAAATCACCCACATATATAAAAGGACAGTGGTTGCACATACCACATTTTTCATTCCTGTGAAGCTATTAATGTTACTCAAACTCAAATCTTCTGTAATATTTTTCAAACTGGTACTTTTCCTTGCCACCATTCTGAATCCATCCTGCAATTTTTCATTAACTTGTCTATCCTCATTTATAACCACCCAATTTTTAGATAATATTGCTCGAATCTGGTGAAAATTCAGTACTGAATATAGTAATAAACATTGTTAAGTGCTCCTGTTTACTATTTTGACATTTCATAACAACATTATTGTTAACATTATTTAAAATGGGCACAAAATGTCCATTCCACCTTTTATATTTAACCTCCTCATATAATTAATTTAATAGCTTATTGGGCTAACCTCTTTTTTGAAACATTCTCATCAAATTCTTGCATTCAGCTTCAAATTCCAATTCCAGAGTGACCATTCTAGCAGCTCGTACAAACTGT
The DNA here is from genome assembly GCF_019279795.1 of Protopterus annectens. Classification (NCBI taxonomy): domain Eukaryota; kingdom Metazoa; phylum Chordata; order Ceratodontiformes; family Protopteridae; genus Protopterus; species Protopterus annectens. The sequence continues at coordinate 1,561,446,246 of NC_056741.1, forward strand.
CCTTTTACTACCCCTCTTTTATAATAACATCAATCTTGTGAGAACGTAGCACATTTTCCAATAAACAAAACTTTATTATTAATGCTCCTAGCATTAACAACCATCAGAGATGCTTCAAATGTTGCTATCCGTGAGCTGTTAAATTTTCAGCATGGCAAAAATCCTGCCTAATGTTTGTCAAATATTGCAAAATACCTGCTGCAGAAATTCTCTTCCCTGATCTAGACAAATGCACACCATCCTGCCTGAACATATTTGTGCCCAAAACAAGGTTTGGATGCTCTACACATTTCCATTTTTTAAAACAGGACATTTTTTCCATGTAGGTATTTACCCAAAAAATCTTTTCATTCACAGTGACCTGACTATCCTTTCTACTGGTGATTTGTGAAAAATACGTCCTAACACCAGTACAAGCAATGCTATCTAAGAGGGCTGTCAGTTCCCTACTAACAGTCAAAGAATCATTGTGAGTGACATCATTTGTACCAACATGAATAAAAACAGATCCATACTTCCTTACATTAAGGCGTTGCAAGGCTTGACTCACATCTTCTATTTTCGCTCCTGGCAAGCATAAAACTATTCGATGTTCATTTTCATCTCTGCAAATATAAGTATCAGTTCCTCTAATAATTAAATCTCCAATTACAAGAATATTTTTGCTGGCCAGCTCTGAAAAATCTTCATCTTCTAATACAGTAATATTTGCTCTATCAATTGGTACGAAGGGTAGATCTTCATTGCAATTAGTCTTATTAATCCCACTGTTTTCATTGTGTATTAAATTCTCATCCAAATGGTGGTATAAATCCACAGCTTGAGCCATCATGTAGTCAACATCTGTCATTCTACTCTTTTTTCTTACAATAATGTTCTTCAATTCTTCCACGTTCAATTTTGATTTCTTCCTTTTAACCTGCCCCTTGCTTCATTTTTTGTACCTTCTCCATTGAAAAGGCAATGTCTTTTTCTGCAGACTGAAGGTATTCTGATAGACAAATATCATCATTCCCTGTCACCAATGTGTTACATAACTAAGCAGTGTCCTTTTTACTACACATTCTCTTTCCTTTACAGTCATTAGTCAGTTTCTTTTTCTTCCTTGTTATTTGTTGTGAACTTCTTCCTTTCTTTCTTTTTTTGTTTCCTTCTAAACAAACTGGATCCTCAGATTGCTAAATACTTGCATCCAGAATTCCAGAGTTGTCAGCGGCATCATCTTGTTTCATAGGGGTTGAATGATCTTTGCAGAAAATAGATGCATCATTTCCTAAATGTGTTCTATTTGTTCTATGCCTAACATTATTTAGTTCATTAGTCCAGTCATTAATATATGATACAACAGTTCTCCAAGCCATACCAATTGCACAAGTGCAGTCATCATCATCAAGTCTAGATTTACTTCTAACAATGGTAAGCAAATCATACAACTTTTGACATGAGGAACACAGATCACCAGTGTTATCAGCTGTTACCTTTAAATATGCAAAGCATTTATGACACTGTACAACACATTTGTGCATTAGCAAATCATTAACAGCATACTCATTTAAGGAATCCATATTCAGCATCAAATGAATAAAATATTACAAAAGAAAAGAATAATCAAAATCAGTAACCAGAGAATTCAAAGAGAACTTAAATCAATTTATGTGGCAAAAAACCACACCAGCAATGTACAACTAAATAAAGTACAGTAAGTTGTTCTGACCATACAAGTTCTACAAGCCAGACAAAAGTTGTACTTCACTATCAGTCACAGTAGCACTTCTTTTTGACAATAAAGATAAATAAATCACAAACCAAGATGTTTAGATATCCTCAGGATTTTCCTCTCTGCAGTCTGTGTAAATTTATAGCTGTCTAGGCCCCTAGGGGGGTGGCTACAGCTTGCCTGTCTAAAACCTACCCATTTCTAACAACCAAAAGTGAAATTAAAGGTAAAACAACAAAATAAGTAAAGTAAATCGTGTTAACAAGCAGTCCCTTCCTACCTACAAACAGTGAAAAAACAGTGATAACAAAATACAATATAAATTCAAATAAAACTTCTCTTACCAGTCAACTCCACAGTAAGTCACAAACCAAGAAAGGATTGTTTAGATATCATGAGTAGTTCTTCCAGTCTATGGTCTGATAATTAAAATCGCCCACGGTCAGGGTTGAATCTTGATAGATTCAAAGAGGTCCAGATAAGTGGAATAGGCATCTTGAGTCAAAGTTGAGGGCCTGTAGCTAGCTATGATTTGAATATGGGTCTTGTCAATGGTTAATTGCACTTGGAGTGTCTCCTGTGTGTCATAATGTTTAATGTTAATGTGTATGTCTAACAGCCTGGAGGTGTGTATGTCTTTAATATATACTGCAACCCCACCTCCTTTTGCTTTGCTGCCCACAGTTTGGGGTCTGAATGTATGATAGGATGAGTAACCTGGTATGGCTGGGGTGCTCTCCGCAGCTTTGAACCAGGTTTCTGTGACTGCACAAATGTCACCATCTTCCAGGGTTAAAAATGCTTGCAATGAGTGCAGTTTAATGTTTAGACTCCTAGCGTTTAGCAGCATGACCTTTAGTTTGCATTTTCATGAACTTTTCATGTTGGTAGTTTTGACATCATGACATTGCCTAAAAAAGGCACTATGAGGGAGGCAAGAGCCTTTGCCAGAAGCCTGAAGCCCAAGGGAGACAGATGCAGGCCATCTCTGGCAAAGCATCGTGGTCTGTCAATCATGTCTTCCCAAGCCTCAGATACTGGAGCCCCTTGGAATGACACCAGAAACTAAGCAAATTGTTAAAGTCAATCATTTACTGTTTGTATTGAAGCAACATTCTGGGTGACAGCAGAATGCTGCTTAAGGCTAGGAACATACTGCCAGGGCCACGCATTCAGCAAGTTCGATCATGTCTCTCTTCATATAATCCAGGAAGGTATGTCTCAAGTCATTCACGCCAACATGGACTATGTCAGTGTCATAACAATACCTGTTGATGAGACACTTGAGTGCATGGTTGATATGGTCGATTCTTGCACCTGACAAAAAACTAACTGTGACTTCCTCCTTATCCTCTTTTGTTTGGGTATGTTTTTGAAGAGAATCTTCGCATATGTGGGTGTGTGTTGTGTAGGTGTGGGGTGGTGTTTGAGGTGTGGTGTTTGTGTTGACAACCTTCTTAGTGAAGAAGAGAACATAGACTCTAGGTTCTTAATGTATATTCATCTCTCACGAATTGTGTTCTTAACTGGTAGTAGTAGTAGAGGGTTGTCCGTGTACGAGGCAGTTGCTACACTACCTTTCATTTTATTTCTTTGTGTGCATGCCAACCTACATATAATATACTCTGGATTTGACTGTTTTATTATTTAAGTAAACTTCACTTATTAACTTTTGAGCTTTTCTGGTTGGCATTATTTTATTTATACACCATTATGTATTAGAAAAAATGGTAAGCATTATTTACACTGCTGGTTAAACTTTGTGGCACACATCTCCAATTAGACTGCTAGACCTATTACCACTAGAAGATTAATTTATGTATTTCATATTTGGTTTAATTTAACAGCAGCAAACAACTGGATTTCCCTGGCTATTCTTGGGTGAGGGCAGTGCTACTGTGCCAGGAAGAAAGCTGTGCGGTATTGAGGATTTTTGCCAGTCATCCCTGGGAATTGTGCATGTACGTAAAAATTATTAATTTAAGTGAAAGGGATTTACAGAGGGAAAAGGGGAACTGAAAGACTCATAGACACAATGGTGAGACCGTATTATGTGAATTAATTATAAAAATAAAGTCTTTATACACTTTCTTCCTATTATTTCACCCATGGTTGACAGTAGTGGGATTATAATCCCATTGGTGTCAAACATGCTAACATCAAACTCTGTGTCCTGTCAAATGGAGGTAACATTAGTGGCAGTAGTTTCAGCCCCACTTTCACAGTGATGGCAGTGGTGCTGTCCTACCATCTCAACATGGTATGTATGAACACGTTTACCCCCATCCCATTCTACCTATGCTACTACTTTGTTCCACTTTTCCCCACATACAGGCCCACTGGATTTAATGCACACTGCACAGAATAAGATAAATAGAATATAAGATTTCCAAGCAAAAGACTAAAATTCTGCTTTGGAACTGCAACAAACTAAGGATGTCAAAAGCAGCTCTACACCAGGCCACTAACTCAGAGCACCACAAAGTGATATACCAGAAGGTGCTGTCAAAATGACCTATAACTTTTGGTTACCTGTAAGTGAATAAGTAACACATAATGCTATTTGATACACTGGAAAGGTTCCTCTCTATCTATGCATTACCAACCAAGAAATGAGGCTGAAACTGAGAGCAAAGATCATAACAGTATGCCCAAAGCATAGCCACCATAGTTCTCAACTTATTACAAAATAACTGGACAAAGCCAAAAATAATGTCTAGTTCTAGACATTGTGTCTGCTTACTGGGAAATAACACAGTCATAAAACACTTTACATTTTAACCTATTTTCTTTAAGTTTTGCAAGTTAACTCTGTATGTTCCAGCTTATACTATTAAAACATACATTTGCACAGGTATATAGTTTATATACATTTCTGTTCTTTTCCAGTAGGGTACACGGTGGTTACAGTCTTGAAGCTCAGTACATTACATACAGTTCAACACACACTTCTGCACCAGTATTTTAATATATATATATATATATATATATATATATATATATATATATATATATATATATATATATATAAACACATCATTATCTTACAATTGTAAGGCAAGCATATGAATCATATTAATATTCACAGATGACATAATTATTTACAAAATTCCAGATAGCTGGGCTGGCAGTGTCACAATTCCATATAAATCATATTAGTATTTTCAAGTGACATATAATTATTTACACAATTCCAGATAGCTGGACTGTCGGTATTTCCCTGGTGTCACACCGTCCGTATGTCATCTTTATGCCCTGCACCTTGTGCGGGGGCATACTTATGAAATACGGCACCTATAAGATGTAAAGGCTTTGGAATACTGGCCAGACATTGGCCTATCCTTGGCAAGAGATCCCTTAAGTAAAGCAAACTGCAACAGGAGAAGAAGGACAGGACATGTACTGTTATGGTAAGATTTTACACAACTGAACTCTACTGGGACAATGGCTAATAGTCTCACTTCCAGGAAGCAGCTTCACCCAAACAATTTGTAGTCAGACATATGATAATATCGGTTATTACTGTCATGTGTGACCTCTGACAACTCTGTATGAAGTAAAATATTCTGCTTGCATCAGGCTTTTCTTTATGCTTATGTGCACTTAGGTGATTTTTTCAGCTCAAATGAGTATTTACTTGCATGTTGATGTTTGCACTTAAACTGATTGCTCGTATACTACAGTTTGTGTATATACATTGAATAGCACAGTATTTGTATTCATTTCATTTAAACATTTATTTGTTCCTTGTGCCTTGGCTGTGGCAGTAAGGGTCCTTGGACAAGGCAGCTTACCCTGTTAACAAACATTATATTGTACATAATAACATGCACCATGGGGACATCAGTAATAAATGTGGGTTACTATTATACTGACAGAGTTACGTCAGTAAAGCAAATCTAGAACAAACAATAATGGTGCCTTTTCTAATCAAGTTCTCATTTCTTAAGACAAACAGCTGACTTACATTTGCAGAGATAAGTCAATAAGTCAAATGTAGAGCAAAGAAAAATAGTACATTTCCTAATTTTCCTTAATGAATTCTAAATTGTTTGGACAAATACATTTTAACTGCATGCTTGCATAGCAAGTGTAACAGTTTTCTAGTTTGGATTAAAAAAAAGCCCTATACCAATATTCATCCGTAGGTGGGAAGGCGCGTATGCCCATGCTACTGTACCAGTATCCACTCCCAGGTGGGAAGGTAATACTCCCGTGCTGCTGTACCATTACCTGGCCGCAGGCAGGAAGGTACCTACTCCCATGCTGCTGTAACAGCATCCAGCCCCAGTTGGGAAGGTACATACTCCCATACTGTTATACCAGTATCCAGCACCAGGCTGGAAGGTACCTACTCCCATGCTGCTGTACCAGCATCCAGCCCCAGGTGGGAAGGTGCGTGCTCCCATGCTACTTATACCAGTATCCACTCCCAGGTGGGAAGGCACGTACTCCCATGATGCTGTACCAGTATAAGGTCCCAGGTGGGAAGGTACATACTCCCATGCTGCTGTACCAGTATCCGTCCCTAGATGGGAAGGTACATGGTCCCATGCTGCTGTACCAGTATCCAGCCCCAGGCAGGAAGGTACGTACTCCCATGCTGCTATACCAGTATCCGTCCCTAGATGGGAAGGTACATACTCCCATGATGCTATACCAGTATGCACTCCCAGGTGGGAAGGTGTATACTTCCATATTGCTGTACCAGTATCCGGCCCCAGGTGGGAAGGTGCATACTCCCATGATGCCATACTAGTATTTGACCTGCGGTAGTAAGGTACATATCTATGCTGATATACAAATATCTGCAGAAAGGTCGAAATCTACATATAAGGAAGATAGAAACAAATGCATTAGCTAAGCATATTGTTGACAATAATGAAACACACATCTTTAGATTTAAAGTGCTAGAAATAATACTTAAAAATATTAGAGGAGGGGACATGATAAATAGACTGGATGTGGCTGAATATAAATGGATTACCCTGCTGGAAGCTGATAAGTACTCGGGACTGAATAATATGAATACAATAAAACCTGTCCTGCTTAGGAAACAAAAGCAATATGAATAAATCACTATATTTATTTATTATTCCATGTTATTTCATAAAAGATGTTTTTAAAAAGAAAGGTTTTAATTTTTATTTGCATAATTAATTGATTCTATAAATGTATTTGTTGGCTGTGTCATGTGTTGTTTGAACTGAAGTATAAAATCATGTGATTTTAAATATTAGTTAAACACTGATGAAGGGAGTTTTCCTGAAAGCTTTGTTAGAATAAATTGAAGGTTTCTAGTAGTTGGTGTGTTCTTTTGGGAAATCTGCATATGCCCATGATGCTATACCAGTATCCGGTCACAGGTGGGAAGGTACATATGCCCATACTGCTACAAATGAGTCACTACCCTCTATAAAATCTACATCTTTTCAAAATAAGTTTTAGTTTTGCCTCATTTTTCTTAAGTATCCTCTAGCTAATCTTGTAGGTCAATAAACCTCAAGTGCAGTATTTGACAAACCGTGATAATATCTCTAGTTGTTGAATACAGTACAATATCAACAACATGTGTATCATTAAAATAATCATAACAAGTGTAAATAAAGGTCCTTATCGCTGCACTTTTTAAAGTTGTTGTGGTTTTAAGAAAATCATTTTTTGTAACTTCTGCAGTGGTGCAGTGGTAACGTTGTTACCTCACAGCAAGAGGCTCTCCCATTCGATTCTCCGCTTGGGTTGGAAGTGCCTTCTGTGTGGAGTCTGCATGTCCTCCCCGCGGTCGAGTGGGCATTCGAATGACATGCGTTGAATGAGCGTGCCTTCGTTGAAGGTTAGGCGTCGGGCTGGCAACTCGACACCATAAAAACCAACTGCCAATCATTAGCAGACCAGAGTTCCGCTGTGGCAACCCCTAACCGGGAAAAGCAGAAAGACAAACAACAACATTGTTATTATTTTTGTAAGGTACTCTAGGAGTCATAAAGACACATTACTAGCAGGATAGAGTTAATTTCTACTGACTACTATTATCCTGAACATATATTGGAAAAATTATGGAATGCTTTACTGTTCTTAAGATATGCTATATGGTTGAGTGACCCTGCAGTCTGCACCCTTCACAGCAGCATGCCCACAACAAGCTGAGGTCACGTTATGCCAATTTACCTCATGCACACTTGTGCGATTGTGTGATTAATAGAGCTCAGTTCATCTGAGTTTCATTTGCATAACAAATTTGTAAATCAGTCTGAATTTATACCAGTAAGCTGAAGTCTGCTATTTTAACTTGTGCTGAGCCAAATTTGTTCCTAACAGTCTGGAGAAAGCATGAACGGATTTTAAAAAAATTAGGGAAAAAAGATAATAGAAAACTTTAGTAAATGTTCAAGATTAGTACAATACACTGATAATAACTTATCAAACACATATTTGTACTGGTCAGGTATGTCAAATATGACTTTTTTTAACTGGAATGGGAAAGAGTAAGGTCCCATTTTTAGCAGCTGAGTACACGTTCAATATTTATGGTCTTTATAGGGAAGTAAGGCAGCACCACTAACTGTATTATCATGCTTATGTTAAAAAATATATTTATGTACATATATACACAAGTGGCTGTTGAACGTAGTCACTGCAGAAAATTAAAACAGAACACAGTACATTTTTGCAATATCTACCATTAAATTATCGCTGTGTAGTGTCATGTATGAATCAGATTGACCTGTGGCCATACATTAATGATTTCAGGTTACAGCATTCTACAGCATCAGTGATCAAGATGCAGAAGAGACCTTCATACCTGAGGAGAATGACATTCTAATAGATGCTCTCAAGATAAACTTGAAGCATCTGTTTTGAAAACGGGACCTAGGCAGGCAAACAAAATTAAGGCATGGAATCAAGCAGTGGCCAGCATTAGTGCTTTTGGGGGGGAGGAACTGCACATTGGTGCAGTGCAGGAAAAGAACAAATGATCAAGTGGAATGTACATGAACAAAAGCTAGGAAGAATGGAATTACCCACAACAATAACATGGGCCCCTTTCCACAATCTAACCATTAACAGCAGATGTAGTCCCTTCTATCCATAAAGGATGATTGGTACGATGTAGGTGAAGATACCACAGGAATCATTACAGGAGGTGTGTGGACACTAGTACTTTCAGCCACAATGTGGCACACAAAATGTAATTCATGCTGGCATGCACTGCCAAGGATAACTGTATAACTGTAACCCATTACGTGTTTCTTCATTAGATGAGCCATCTTCATCAGGCAAGAAAGAAAGCTTGCATTGCTAGCATAGTGAGCAACTGCATCATGTGTTTTTAAATAATTTTTAGTTGTGAAGTTTTAAGCATGTTATCAGTTATTCCTTCACAGTTTCATCGCTAGAACCAAACATGTCCACTATAACAGCACTACATTTATTTATTTATTTATTTATTTTACATTTGTTAACCGGGAAAGTCCGACTGGATACATATCCATTTTCAGCAGAGGCCAGGGGAGAAAAGCTCCAAGTGATCCAAAGCATTTAATAGCAATATTAATAGAGCTTTTGATATATAGTAGCAACTAATTAAGTAGTTAACATGAAAGTAGCAGTAAAATAATTGCAAGTTCTCAAAAAGCATTTAGTACCAATATCAATAAAAAATGTAGATATTAGTGAGAAATAATTAGGTATTTAACAAAGATATAGCAAAAGATCTAGTTACAAAATTATTGTAGCCATTTAAGGGGAGAAATGGAGGTTAAGATGATCTTAGGAAGTTAACACTGGGTCACAGTCAAAACTTTAGTTGAATGTCCGTAGTTAAGACATGAAAATCTTTATGAAGCAGAGATTGATTAGTCAGGAATTTAGTAGAGGTATATCTGAAGGATACCCTTTTACAGTTGGTAAGGAAAGAAAGCTAAGAGAGGTTTGTGGGATAATGATTATTTAGTCGGGGTTTAGACATGGACATAGCCATTGTGCAAGCAGGTGTGTTTTTAGAGCTTTTTTGAATTGAGACAATGAGCTATTGAAAGTTATTTCTGGAGGAAGGGAGTTCCATTTTTTTCCTGTAAAGTTGGAGAACAAGGAATCTCCAGCGGTGTTGTTTGCTTTTATAGTTTGAACTAGCATTCTGCTGGATGAGCGGAGGGATGTTAGGTTATTATAAGGGGTGATAATGTTAGTTAGAACTGGAGTACTGTTTGGTTGGTATAGGATTTTATGAGTAACTATGAGTTGGTTGTAGTTTATTTGACTGGCTAGTTCTAGCCAACCTAGTTTGTGAAGATTGCTACAATGGTGGGTTCTGTATGTGGAGCCTGTGGCAAATCTAGCTATATTGTTATAGCAGCTGGTTATCTTGTTGAGGTTTGATTTAGATAGATTAGTGAGGATGGGTGAGGCAAAGAGAAGCGAGGACAGAAGATGTGTGCGAGCTATGATGGTTCTGGTGGTTGGGGTTAGATATTTCTTAATCCTGTACATGGATCCTATTTTTTTTATTTACTGTTTTGATGGTTTTGTCTATGTGGGTGTTAAAACTAAGATCGTTGTCAATGATTATACCTAGTAGTTTGGTATTTAGTTCAGGAGAAATTGTGGTTCCATTGTTTGAAGAGACTGTAAATATTGGTGGTGTTTGCTTTTGGGTGGGGGTGAACAGTAGTAGTTTGGTTTTATTTGGGTTCAGGAGGAGTAGACGAGTATTAAGCCAGTTTTCTACTTTGTTAAAGGTAGACTGGGTTAGGGACTGTAATTTTACTGGAGTAGAGGCAGTGCAGATTAGTGTGGAATCGTCTGCGTACTGTATGGAAGTTGCCTGTGGTATGGTTTTGGGTAGTTCATTGATAAAAATAGAGAAAAGAAGTGGACCTAGAATGAAGCCTTGGGGTACGCCAAGGGTGACAGGCAGAAGGGGGGATAGATAATATTTCCACAAGACAGCTTGTTGTCGACAATTTAGGTATGAGTGGAACCAGTTAGATACTGATTTGTCTATTGAGAGTGAGTTGAGAGAGTCTAAGAGTAACCTGTGGTTTACCATGTCGAATGCTTTAGAGAGATTGAGGAAGAGGGCAGAGGAGAGCAGATTTTGATTATGATTGTGGTTGATTGTGTGAGAGAAGGAGAGAAGGGCAGTGGTAGTACTATGGGCTGGTCTGAAAACATGCTGGGATGATGCTAGGAGTGAGTTGTGGGTGAGGTGGGCTAATAGTTGCTTCTGTATGCATTTCTCCATTATTTTGGCTAGGGGAGATAGAATAGCGATAGGTCTGTAGTTTGAAAGTTCTGTGGAGTTCCCTCCTTTATGAAGTGGAATAATGTGTGAGATTTTCCAGATGGAGGGGATGTAGGATTCTTGAATAGTACGGTTGATTAGGATGGAAATAGGATAAGCTATTACTTTAGCTGCCTTTTGTAGGAATTCAGTGGGGAGTAGGTCAGTTGCAAGGGTAGTAGGTTTTAGTTTTTCAAGTAAAGATTTGATAAAGTCTGTGGGGATAGGCTCGAATTTTAGGGGTGCGGAGTTTGCATGAGTAGATGCGGTTGTATAAGAAGAGGAGAGTGATAGGTTATTGGCTAAAGATTTCACAGTTTCAGTGAAAAAAGTGTTAAAGGTATTTGCTACTGATTCAGGGGGAAGTAGTGAGGTTGATGAGGGGGTAGGGGTAGTAGATTTCCCTGGGTGGAGTAGCTTATTTAGACCTGACCAGAGTTTTTGAGGCTGTGTTTGGTGTTTTTGCTGTAAATTGAAATAGTAGTTTTGCTTAACTAACATAATAGATTTTTAGTTTCATTTCTTATCTGTTTGTATATTATGTGGTCAAGTGGGGATTTGGTGGCTCTCCATGAGTTCCATGCTCTATTTCTAGATGAAAATTGTTATTTAGTAGTAATGGTTAGCCATGGTACTATTCTGTTTTTTTGTTCTAAATCTACGTGCGGGAGCGTACCTGTCTAAGATGGCTAGGAAGGTGGTGTTGAATTCTGACACTGCTTGGTCAAGGGGTAGTGTTTTAAGTTTGGCCCATCTACATAGGCTTAGATCATTTAGGAAATTATTTAGGTTAAAGCTCTTTGTGTTTCTGCGGGTTATAAAGGTGGTTTGGTGGGGTATGTCTTCTCTTTTTCTAATTATGTAGGTTAGGAGGTGCTCGCTCATATCTTCAGGTAGGGTTCCTGTCTTGTACAACTGAGGGTTATTATTTATTAAGATCCAATCTATAACACTTTCCTTTTTGTTGGATTTGCATATTCTGGTAGGGGTAGTAATGGTTTGGGAGAAACCATGTAAGTTAATGTGTGTGGTTGGGAACTGTGCTGAACAGGTTTTCCAGTCGATATTAAAGCCTCCTAGCCTCCCCAGCATTCTAATTCAGTGCATTTTAATGTCAGAGAGAAGGTTATGTTCTTGCATTGAGCTGCTTTTTTTGGCTGCTCTGGGGGGACTCCTTTGTGTTGTTTGAGGAGATCGTAAGAGTGTAGTACTTGCAGCTGTAACATACAACGATATGGTAATATAATAATCATTGCTTTCAAATTACTACTGTTATGCTTCTCTTGTTGGCTGTGATTATCTCCAGCTGCTTAAGCATATAAAGGAAATGGATAAATGAAGATTTTAAAGACAGCTGGTGTTTGTGTGTTTTAGCTGTGTGGTTGCTCATTTTCATTTCTTCATCAGTATTTAAATCTTGCAGGTTGGGTGACCTCAAAATATTTTATTTATAAAGGAATATAAAGACACTATATGCTTGACAACACGCTGCTTTTGTCAGTTGAAAGCAAAGATTTTGTATTTCATTGACTTCCTTCAAGCTTAATTTCCTTTCTCCCATCCAATCGCCAAGGTTCCTTTTGAAGATGGCCAAAGAGGCACTGCTTGACCAGCATGTTTTGTTTATTGTGATGACAAAGTTTAGATTCCGGGCATCTGCTTTAGGCCTGTGATTCTTTTAGTGAGGTATTTCTGTGGCCTTTCCAGTTGTTTGCAGATGTCTTGAGAGGGGTACAACAAGCGGGGCATTGTATTCTATAATGGGTCTAAATGAGTACAGTGAGTGGACAATGACCTTTTTTTTTTTCTGGAAAAGCCCTTTAGTGATGTGATGCCTGCCACAGATTGACTGTTTTTGTGTTGTGGTGGATGTGGTTATCAAGTGAGATCACTATCCCTGTGTGTCCCTAAGTCTATATTTACTTTTTTGTTGTTTAGTATACTGCCACCATGGTAATTCATCTGTTTCTGTAAGGCCCTTTGTAGAGTATCCCACATCATTTGGGGATTCAATAATAGCTCTCATTTGCGACAGGACTGAACCCTGAGGTACTCACTTGTCATTTGTCTGGAGCTGGATTTGTGTGGGTTCAATCAGTGTTTCAGTATCAACCCCATTGGGACGAGGGGATAATAATAGCTTAGTAAGTTTATTATCTATGATTCCAGAGTGGGGATGGTGTCAAGTGTGAAAGGGGGTCTCTAGGCTGGGTGTGCACATTACCCTTAACTATATCTATGGCTCTGACTGATGAGAAGTCAATCAAAGATTATACCCATGGCCTTGCAGATAAGGCTCATCAGACTGATCTCCTAGTATGACTGTTTCTTGGGGGTGGGAGGAGGATAACCATTGGAGTGTGCTTTCCAAGGTGTTTATGTTGTTGCCTGGAGGAATATAACTACAAACTATGTTTATAGCTTTATTTTTGTTGAGTTGAATTCTTGAGACTATTATTTCGGTGTTGGTTGCTGTTAGTTCGGGGGATGGTTAATGTAGTTAGTTCTAGAGAGGATTTATATAGGATGGCTACTCCACCTCCTTTTTTAACTTTACGGTCAAGTCTAACTATATTGTAGTGGGGGGGTAAGATTTCCTTATCAGGGATAGTGGGTTTAAGCCAGGTTTCTGTAAGGCAGAAAACGTCAGGCAAGTGTATGTCTATGAGTGCATGCAGGTGATGAAGTTTGTTGTTTATACTTCTGATATTTAGGTGACAGACTAGGAATGATTTTGGGGCATTATGTGAGTTTCTTATGTTAGTATGGGTTTTATCTATGGGGTTACTGGTAGTTGGTGACATTGGGCCCAGGTTAGGATGGATGTCGCCATCGGCTATGAGATTATGTAAACTTTGTATGAGTTTGGTGAATTTCAGTAGGAGATGGTAATAATTCTTTGTTTTTGGGTATAAGTAAGATGGTTGTAGTGGGTGGAGAGGTTTTGGAGCTGAGCTAAAGTGGGAGTGGGGATATGTAGGTGGAGGAGTTTGTGTCAGGATGTAGATTGCTGTGCTTGATGTGGAAGGTTGATAATTAGGCAGGTATTGGAAGTCATAGGCAGTAAGGAGATGAAGTATAATAAGTAGGGGTGCGAGGTAGTACAGTGGATTTGGTTTTTGTGAAGAGGAGGGAGTTCTTGGATACATGGTGGCTATGATAGCAGGAAAGGCTAAGAGATATATGGGAGTGGTGATGGATGAGGTGGTGCGTTGGAGATTTGGTAATAGGGGAGTGGGTGTAAGGAAGATGGTCTGTGATTGCTTGAGATTGTTGGGAAGGTGTGGCCAATTAGCGAGAGAAGTGGTTAGGGTAGTATAAGTGTAGGAGTAGTGGGGGCAGGTGAGATTTGGGGGCAAGGTAGGGGAGCGGAGTGAGCCCGAAGGGCGAACGGAGTGGGAAGAGCCAAAGAAGATGAGAGTCAGGTAAAACAATTAGTGGAGTGCTGATTGTTAAGGTAAGTTTTCCAAGGAGATAGTACTTTGTACAGTTTGACTGAGATGTTAAGAAGGAGGTAATGCTTAATATAGTTGAGAAGAATATAGAAGTGGTGGAGTAGGATAGGGGCTATCAGAGGGTAAAGTAGGGAGTTTAGTGGTTGACTGAGTGAGAAATAGCACAATGTAGAAATTATTTCAGAGGGAGAAGACCTGGGAGAAGGGAGCCACCTAGTGGCTACAGCAGGTACTGCAGCCGAGGCTACTCACAGGGCTTGCAGCTCTAAAAGTAAAGACAGGTTACTGGGGAAGGGAATAAGATTATTTAGTCTGTTGGTTGGGAGGGGGAAAGGTTTGGCTGCTGGCTATCCTGGCTTTGGGTTTTACAGGTTGCACTAAGTGATAAGATTACAAATGTAACTTTAAGTTCCAGGCAGTATAAAACATACTTTCTTGTGTCTTTCATACTGAAGCTGACAGCACAATGGCTATCATCAATAATGCTATAATTCTCATATTCATGACACAGCCTGAGGACAGTGGTACACAGTCACATAGTGGACTAGCAGGACCCCACAGCCCACAGCAGATATGAGCTCACACAACAAACTCAATGAAGATATAACATTACAACCTGAAGGGGAGGGGGCACTGCATAGCTTCATACCAGTGTCTTGTGAACTACAAGAGCATGTTCAGGAAGATACTACTATTTCACAGTTAGCAGTACTTACTGTGACACTTGTGTAAAGGAGTGCTGGGAGAAGACATATGTCACAACTAGCTCCAGAGTCACACGAGGCCTTGGATGCTAGCAGCAGATGTGCCATTGCATTATTCAGGGTCAAAACACTGCCACAGAAAGTCAGGTAGATATGATTAGAGTACTGCAGGGTATATGTGAAGAATTTCATAAGTACATGGGAATGGTGCAAGCCACGAATACTGCCATCATGAGCCACATGCACAGTATGGTGGCACACACAGCACCCATCTGCACTTCGATACACACAGTGGCAAAAACTTACCAGACTCAAATAGGAAATGCACCTGGATGTGGAAAGAGGAATGACTGCACACATGAGGAGTGAGCAGGCCACACAGCATGCGAGTTTCCCAGTAGTGCTACAACATGTACAAGTGAAATAACACAAAAGAAGGAAAGCAGGACTCAGCCTTCTGTAACAACAAGGTAGAACCTCACATTCGAGTACCACAGCACTGTCAGATCACAATCTAGAAGTTACCCTGTATCCAGAAGGTCATGGCATCTCAGTAACTCAGCATCAAGCTCTCATTCCAGTCCTTGCTCATAATCACTAGGATAATTGCCTATCATTAGAAGACACTGTGTATAACACATTAGATGTATAACTGCGTTGAAAAACACACTTATAAGATGCAGGCGAGGATAAAATATAGACTACTTATAATGTGCAATATGTTGACGTCACTATGCAGAATGTGAAAAATGCAAAATATTATTGGGGGGCAGGCTGTCTTTCAGTTCTGATAAATATTACTCCAAATACTGTTATTTGGGTAATAAATGTAGGGATGTACAACGAGGGACATACATTTGATACTGTCATCACTCCTGCCAACAAAACTAGCACTGTTACCACTTCACATTACTTAATAGTTCTGATGACACACACACACACACACACACACACACACACACACACACACACACACACACACACACACACACACACACACACACACCTAATCTGATGTGCAGTATCACAAAATACTCATTCTTTATGTTATTACTTGCAATGCAGCCTAACAAACTGAGAGGTAATAAACAATGATACATTCGTGGTATAAAAATACAGTGCTTTCCAATAACTTTATTCTTAAAAAAAACAGTTGTCTTTATGTTCTTTGCAATAGCTAAACTGGTAACGATTGTCAGTTCAGCATCACAGTGGATCAGCATAAAAAAGTATTTACATAATAGAAAAACTCTCTGATGTGCAGTGACAGTAGGTCATGCACCACTCAGCATTGCCCACAGGTAACACTGCATGCATCAGGATTAATCTATATCATAATAAAGTAAAGGTAGAAATACCTTAATGCCATAGCCCATAATGGTGGATTAGATACTGTCTCTTTGCCTATGTAGCCAGGTGCTGTGCATAAGCCTGTCACAAGGGGTCTCTTGATGTTGCCATCAGATGGCACCCATTGTAGTCATCACTAATTGAAGGAACAGTGGTGGGAGCTGCATGTCCTTCATGGGACAGATGAGTACCAAGTCAGCACATAATTATTTTGTGCAGAACACATCACAAGATTAAACATGCAATAACAGGGTCATACTGAAGGGCACACCAGTCTTTTCCAGGCAACAGAAATGGGGTTTCACCAGGCCAAATATTCACCCGATGATGACAATCAGTGTCTGGGACAAGGTGGTGTTGCTGCTTTCCTTAGCAGTTTCTCTAGAATTACAGACTGGTGTCATCAGCTGGGTTTCAAGTGGGCAGACTGAATCACCAGCAAAACATAAAAAGGGTGGGGGGTATAAATGAAGAGGACTTTACTAACAAGAAAAACATATACCAAATTATACGTACAGAAATTAATAAAATTAAAAAGTTTGAACTTACCAACAAGATGAACATAGGATATCCTGCCATGCAGGAAGAAAAGGTGAGTGAGCTAGTGTGCCAGATATGAAAATCATCAGCAGTGTCAGCATGCAGGGCCAACACAGTGATGCACTCTCATGCATCACATACTACCTGGTAGTTGATGGAATAGTAGCCCTTCCTGTTCCAGTACCATTTTCCCCATGGTCCAGTAGGGGGCCCCAATGGCAACATGGGTGCAATCTGTTGCATCAAGCTCCTCTGGAAAATGTGGCTTAGTCCAGAGGTGACACTGAGAGATAAATATACTGAACCACATGTGCCAGGAGTATGTCAAGGAACTGCTGAAGTATCCTTGAGGCAGAAGTCTTTACAACACCCAGTGCGTCCTCAGTTTGTATATGAAAGGACCCATTGCAAGTATAGTGAGGGCTGTATACCAAGGTGTCCACAGGTGTAGGTGGACCATTCATCTTCCCAGTCCTCATCTGTGGGCCATGCATTCTCATTAAAGCTCTTAAAATATACATGCCCACTCTGAATCTGTCAAGAATTTCTTGATCAGCAAAGAGATAATGCATTAATCTTTGTCTATATCTGCACCTTCCCGGCCAGTCAGCGCTGCCGGTTGCCTGCAGTTTTGGCTTGGCCAAGACAAGCAACTCAGGATGAGAAATTGCCAGGCAGGCAGTTAAAGCAAGTTATCTTCATCAATTGTAAAACAAATAAAAAAGTCTCATTTGCATAGGTTTTTCTTAAGCTGTCCAGAATAGTTGCATCTAAGTACAAACAGTGTCTAATTATAGTGTTGAAGCTGCATCTTGCTGCTCTCTCTCTACACATAAGTGCAATGACTATGAATACCACCATCACGTCAGCTATAATACTGCTGATGTTACTCCATGTAGTAACTTCATCATGATCAATCATCCCAAAAGCCTTGCACCTATGAGCAGACCAATACTAGTTTTCAGTTTGTCATAGGGGTTATAAATTCACAGCAGTTTGCATTGAAATCCTTCCCTTAAGCCATGCTGAAAATCATACATAAATGTATTTTCTTCTTAGTATATTTTTAATTGCTTCACCCTTCAGTTGTTCATATATTTTAAAAGTGTTAACAAAGCTACAATAATATACTACTTTTTATTTATTCTTTAATTTGTATCTGTTTGCAACTTGTTTAAGAACACTGGACAAAAGTTTCCCTTTTCATGGATGACCTAAAAGCACTATCTGACAAAGTGACTTGCCCAGAATCACACAGCAAGCAGATGTAGGGAGAAGGAATTGAACCATGTACCCTTGACTACAGGAAGCAGTTGTCAGCAGGTCAGAGCCTTAATCCTGTACATTAACTGTGCAAAGTTCTTGTCCATATCTTTCTCGACCATATTTTTCCCATGCTTTTCAAACACTGGTAACCAAAAGTGCTTCTTTCCATTCTTCTGGAAATCTCTGTCAAAATATAATCATTAAATGCAACTAAAAGTTCAAAGTTCCGAAACTTAAATTCAAAACCACCTGAATTCACAAATGGATGAGTAGGTCTTCTAATAGCTGCATAAACCTGAGGAACATCTATTAAAAGCTAGAAAGAAACAGAAAATGTAATTGAAGGTAGCTAAAATATTCCAATCACTGCCTTATTAAAATGCTTCATAAATGGTAATGTAAGGAAAAGAGAAATTGAAACATTAGCAAGTTTTAAGTTTGAAGCATTAGACAAGTCAACAAGGGTGGCTTAGTTGCTGTTGAAAAGATCATTATTTACAGAGAATGAATGAGTTGCTTAATAATAAAATTGTTTACCAGAAAGTTGGATTTAATTATTTTAGTCATGTAGTCATTACTGTGACTGTAAGATCAGTGCTTGTTTATATAGTGGTCCCTTATCAGAGATATTTTATTCTTACATTAAGAGCAGTGTGTTTCTATGTGCTCACATGAATGGGATCACCCAAGGTGCACAAAAGTGATGAATTCCCTCCATTTAGGCACACTGTAGCGTGCATCAGTTATAATACAAAACCTATATTTAATATTATAGATTTTATGTCAAAGTCATTTGTTAGAAAGACATGGTTTTATATAGCAATAACCCACGCCTGGGTGTGGGTAATTACTATACGGGTGGCGAGGTGGTTTGGTCCCAGGGCCGAGAAACCAACCGAGCCAAAGCGGCCAATTTTACACTTACCACCCAGAAGAAGTTCAGAATATTATTATTATATACAATTACGAAGAAGAAAAACTAACTATTTTTTGGGGGATCATGGTATAATAAATGATATCCCAGAACTGTTGGTTAACGTCTGAAATACTGTTAATGATAAGGATATTTTCCTTACCACAGATTACGTCAGTTCTTTACAGATCAGTATTACACATGAAGAAAGATTAAGGACCCACAGTGGTTATTTATTATCTTGTCTAGAAATTTGTTAGCATGTGCATATTATTTTGAGTTAATACTTAGCAATATGTTTTGAGCTCAATCAAGAATATTATTTATAAAGATGTGGACTAGTCATGAGTACTCCCATTCCCCCAGTTATATTTCTGCTTATATTGTCTTTGAAGAGAAAGTAAGAAACATTACTGACATTGTAAGAAAATATAATATGTTTTGCTCATTTCACTGATGATGCAGTTGGGTGTTCTGTCATGATGAAAGTAGATTAATGAATTTTATTGCATTTTTGAAAAAATGTTATGAATCTTCAAAGATTAGCTATATTTATTCTAGAAACTGGATGTTAACTTTCAAGTAAACTGTGTACAAAGGAAACTGATGTACAGTAGTTACCACCTCTGACATGTCCTGAAAATACCTCTTATGAAGGTTATTGTAATCAAGATATTTTAAAAGACAGCAATTATGTTAGCATTTGTACCTTGTTAATCTTATGAAAGAGGAAGGTTAGAGAAAGGTATATCAAACCCATTTAAGCAGCAGCAGTGTCAACATTAAGTCTTCTGCCTGAAGAAAAAAAATGCATAAAATGCATACGATTAAGCAAGCAGATCACGTAAAAAGTATTGGGACACAGGAATGACAAATTCTGTGGTTGCTGAAATTCTTAGTAATAGAGCTGTGTTCTTGTATAAAAGGGTGTGCAACCTAAAGGAATATTTAAGTAAAGTACTATAATACAATGAATACCTAAAAATGAGGGAAATTGTCATGGAACTTTCAAATGTAGGAAGTCTTCAGCGTGTTCATGTATTCATGTAACTAATTTGTTTGCTGATCTAGAGTCTTGCTTTAAGTGTTTTTATGCAGTTTTTTTATTGTTGACTGGGTTACTCCCAATAGGCCAGTTGCCTCTTTTCAGAAGAAAACCAAGGGAATATTCATACTGACTAGGGGAACTATGGCCAAGGCATTTGGGAATTTCCCCTAAGAGCACTGGGATGTTTTACAAGCACATGAACTCCCACCAGCTCAAGCAGATGGGGCTTTGGTTTAACATCTCATCCAAAGGATGCCACACTGGGTAGGGGAACTCCACCCCTCCCCCATACTGCACTGTAGTGCCTGTATAGGGAAATTAATCCAACTCCCTAGAGTGGGAATAAAATCCATAGCCTTTTGATCTTCCAGTACCAAAGGCAAGTGTGCAACCTGCTGAACTACTGAGATTGCTCTAATATGCAGATTTTACTTTGGTATTCCTAGCGCATATAATTACTTATACTTGCTCAGCATATTATATTGGTTAGACTGAGCATAGTTTTCTTTTTTAAGAATTAGAGAACACTTTTTATGTTATTAGGAATCATAAACTAAAAAATCTTTAAGCTAGACATTTTGGAATTTAGTTTAGCTGACAGCAGTTGATTGCAAACCCTACAAATCCTATGGTTTTATATAAAACAAAATAGCTGCTGAATTTTGACTTCACAAAGTGCTTAGGATTTAATGATGCTGTTGGTTTAAATGTGTTTTAAAAGGAAAATGATTAGGAGAGTTTTAAGAAATGTAATATCCCTCTCTCTTAAATTTAATTAGTTATCAATCTCTTGTAGTTGCCTCTGATCTTTTTACTAATACTATTTAAGTGGAATAGTGTGGGAAGAAATTTTGTATAGTGACCTGCAGAATTACTTTTGCTGCCTCTGCTTGTCTTAATGAACATTTCTCACTTTTAGCCTTGCAGCTGTAGTATTCTTAGTATTGTATTTGATACCAAATAAACTCAACCACTGGCTCGTTCATCCAGCAGTAGGATCCAGTCCTCCGGCTTCCTTCTGTCAAGTACTTTTTCTATATTTCTTACCGTAACTCATCAGATACCTTCCATCTTCTTGAATTATTTCCTTTACACGCTAAGATTTTGTTCCACTCCTTACACAGCATTCTGTATACATTCTTTATTTTTATAAAATGCATCCCAGTTTACTTTAGTCTCATCATTAAACTTTCTAACTGTTCAATTGAAAGCTGCATTATACATATTTTTAAAATCATTCCTGATGTTCTTTCGACTTTTCCTTAATTATTTCTTTCTTACTTCTTTAACTTCCTTATAAAATTACAGTAGCTGCCTCTTATACCTCTTAATTTACGCATCCATAAATTGTAAAAAGTACATCTTAGATATCTTTAGTGTTACATTTACATTTTTAAACACCTTTATTGAATTATCACTTGTGATGTAGGCATATTTACATTTATATAAAGTTAATCAAACTGTATTAACAAGTTAACATTAATAAACATTATGCTTCACATATACTGCTATGTAACACATAACCTAAGAAACATTATATCAATTATTCAATTCCTGCCCCTTTCTTAAACAAGAAACATCTTTGTTAAACCATCACTTATGACATAAGTAATCATGCATTTATATATAAATGAAAACAAACCACACCAACACAATCCTAGTTGCAAGCATTTTACATCACATACTATACTGACACACTCCCAGTTGCAAACATTATACATCACTTATAATCCACCCAATCATTTTCAGTCATACAAGCTAATTTAAGTCCTGCCTTCTTTTAAACCTCATTCCTCCCCTGTTATGTAGTGTTCCCCCAATTCCTATTTTTTTCCTATGTAGTTTGCTCTTACCTTTTACTAAAGATCTCAATTCCAGTTAATTTATCTCCGTTATTATATTCACTACTTCTAATACAGTTGGTTTAGATTTTGATTTCCATTTTCTAGTAACTGTTTTTTGGCAGCCACAATAATTAGAGACAGCAAGGCCTTACCATGTCTGTGCAATTTCCAATTCTGTACCATAGCTCAGAAAAATCATCTCCCTTGTCACACCAATCTGGCCACCCAGCACCTTCAACAGTGCATCCTGCAGGGAATCCTTAGAGTCTGCCAACTCATTGCACTCCCAGAAAATATGTTCCCAATTAACTCTTTATTCCCCATCACACCTCCAACATTTGCTATCTACCTGAAGAAAAATTCTTTGGAGTCTACTTGGAGTATAAAAATATCTATGTAAACATTTCCAAACAAAAGTCCTACATTTTTTAGACTTTTTGCATATTTGGGAGACATACATATAACTTCCCATTGTTTCTTTGTGAATTGTTTATTCAATCTCTCTTCCCAATCTTTTCTAACTTCCTCTGAATGAGTCTTCTAGTTATCATGCAATATTTCATATGCTTTACTAATTATAAATCTTTAATGGCAGCTTTTGTTCTAGAGTCTATTAAAACTCTACCAGTGCAGGTCTTTTGCTTAGGACCCCCCTCCCCCATTTCTTTATATTTGCCTATACTCTGATATCAATTCTTGATCAGGAAGGAAATCTCTAACCTGCAGTCCAAATAAATTCTTGGCATCTTCCCATTCTATCATCTTTCCCTCTCCAGTTATTTGCACCCAATACCTTTGTTCCTTTGCCAGTTTTCTCCAATAAATTTCAGACCCCTCTTGCCTATTGTCTATACCCCTAATTGCAGTCATCCCTATTAGCAGAATCTCCTTTCTCCATTCCCGTGTTGGCTTATGTCTATTTTCGGCTACTTTATGGATATAATATTCTGTATGATTATTGTTCTCCTTAAAGGCCTGCATCCAAAATCCCAGCCTCTCCTTGTTTCTTGAGCTTCCCCTCTGTTTCAACATCATCCCTTTCCACTTTGAATTATAACTTTCTGCTTGTGCTATGTAGTGCAGCCTTAACGGTGTGGCTCTGAAATACCCCTTCAAATTAGGTAATCCCAATCTGCCCTGCTATACTGAAAGAATCAGTCAAAGTCAAACTAAACTTTATTGTTATTTAGAACTACACACATTTAGTCTAAATGAAATTTCGGTCATCACCCCAATTCTTGAGATTACAAAGCAAAGTGAAACAACACATACAAGTACAGGAATAAGATAACTGACAAATACAATACTACTCCCAATTCACAAAAGAAAGACCAGAGACATTTACCAACACTCATACACAAAAGATACCTTCTCCTGAGTTAAACTGACTACCCTATTTAAAGTAATACAAAACACACTACAGATTGAAATGCATAAGTTATTTGTCTAATATTGCACTAGAGTTGTTGTACTTCTTTCGGCTTTTCCCAGTTAGGGGTCACCACAGCAGAACTCCAGTCCGCTAATGATTGGCAGTAGATTTTTACAGTGCCGAGGTGCCAGCCCGATGCCCAACCTTCAACAAAGGCACACCCATTCACGCATGTCTTTCGAACGCCAAATAATACTGACTGTGGATATAATAAATAAATATTGCACTTACTTAGAATATATGTAAGTATATATTGTACAAATAAATAAAAATTGACTTATGTGTCCAGACGTTTGGGACTAGTGCCGAGTTCAGAAGTCTAATCATTGTAGGGTAGAAACTGTTACTGAATCTTGTAGTTCTGCAGCAGATGCTGCGACATCTCCTTCCTAATTTAGATACTTAAACACTCCATGCGCAGGATGCATATTGTCCTGTATTATTTTAGTGGCCTTCTGAATGCTTCTTGCAGAATAAAGGTGTATCAATGGAAGACTAGAACCTGCTACCTTCTCTGCAACCCTCACCACTCTTTGTAGCACCTTCTTTTCTGTAACTGTTCATAGATTAGTACTAAGCTAACTGCCCTTGTGAGCCATTTTAAGCCTAGCCAATTATCCCTTGTGAGACTCAAATTCTACACCTTGTGTTTGCAAGGCAAACACCTTAACCATTAAGCCACCCTCCCAACCCTTCAACTTCTGTGAAGTTGCAGGTGAGGAGCTTATCCCACTTGACTCTTGCTGTCTTCCCCTCACAGATAAAGTCCTTCAGGTCTTTATTAATTGCTATCCACAACTTCTCCTCTAGTTGATAATATGCCTGACCTATGTATAAGACTAAAGGGACTAAAAATATTTCGACTGCTTGTATCTTACTATCCATATCCATATAACAAAGCTTCCATTTTCTCAGTTTTTGTATTATCTTTTTAGTCTCTTCCTACATATCCTTAGCTGCCACACCAGAATCATTTTTAATCCATACTCTTAAATACTTCATTTATCATATCCCCATAAATAAGAATATTGCCAAACCAATTTCTGAGTGGGTACATAATTTACCACTATTGCCTTTGTTTTAGCTTCATTAATTTTGTATCCTGAAAAGATCTTAAACTGTCTCAAAATGTTCCACAACACTGTAATGTCTCTTTCTGGTTTTGTCAAGTATAAAATAATATCTGCAAATACATGCAGCTTTTCTTGACTACCATACCATTTATATCGTTGAATTTCTGAGTCCCTTACTTTCTTTGCCAATAGTTCTAAATATAATGCAAGTAACAAAGGGGAAAGAGGAACACCCCTGCCCGGTTCCTCGGCTCAAGCAGAAATGATCAAAAACGACCCCACCCACTTTAATTTTCACCTTTGATCCCTCATATATCCTCCTAATCAACCTTATAATTTTTTTTTCAGGAAATGCAAAGGCTTCCATTGCCATGGTCATAAAGTCCTAGCTTACTCTGTCAAATGCTTTCTCTGCATCAAGTCCCACCAACAGTGTTGCATTTACATTTGATACCCAGTGTTATTTGAATCAGCTGAATATGACCAGATTTACAAACCATGTCAGAATCCAGATGTACAAATGTTCTCTTAACTACTATATGTTTTTGAATTAAGTATCGCAATATTAGCCTGCCACATAATACTCAACTACTGTATGTAAAATTAGCCTGCCACATAATACTCTTAACTACTGTATGTTTTTGAATTAAGTATCATAATATGGGTTCATATTACATTATTGAAAAATAACGTAATCAAACCATCAAAAATTTGAAATGGCAGCATTTCGAAGCTTGTATTGTGGGGGGCTGTGCCCCACACCCCCCGCTAAATATATATTCCAACTCCAAGATCGCACTACAGTGAGGAAAGGGTAAATATTCCAATCCTCACTGTACTGCGATCCCACAATGCAATATTCAAAATAGGTTCATAGATAGTCCCTTGCGAGACATTTTAAGCCTAGCCAATTATCCCCTGTGAGATTCAAACTCTGTACTTTGTGTTTGTAAGGCAAACACCTTAACCATTAGGCCACCCTCCCAACCCTCTGAAACCATTTTGAAGTTCTGATGATTCGATTACATTATCTTTCAATAATGTAATAGAACCCTCATAATATTAGCCTGCCATATAATCCTGTTAACTACTGCATGATTTTGAATTAAGTATTGCAATATTAGCATGCCACATGATACTCTTAACTAACTGAATTAATCATGAAATAGAAGTGTTTCCTTATTACTTCATATTGTACTTTACACTTTGAAGTTTATTATTTTGTAATGGACACTTTTTTAGTCAGTTAAAAATGCTGCAAAACCAAAGCTAACTTATCTGGTCAGATTTTGTACTTGATATTTTAAATGTCTGAAATTCATTCCTTACTGTTGAAGCCAGTCAGAAGTTTAAAAATGATTTTGTAAACTTGCTGTTTTCAAAGGTTTTTCTCTGAAAAACTTAATTGCAAACAAAATTCTGACATTCTTTGGGGAGAAGGTGTCTGACTTAAATGGAAAAAAATAAATAAATAAAAAGTAAAGGTAATTTTACCCTGGAAATCAGCCCCCTGAAAAGCGATATAGTAATATGAAGGTAAGATTGACAAGAGTTCAAAGCTTAACCCTAGGATGCTGGAAGTAAGGGTTCTTGGTTATAGGTATTAGAAGTCCAGGTTTCTCACTAACTTGAGTTCTGGAGATGAGACCAGTCGATGAAAGAAGTAAATGTTGCAGAAAAGTAAGATAAGCCAGGAGGTAACGTGAATATTAATTCTACTTTTAAATATTGCAAACACCAATTTAATATTCACCTTTCTCACTCATGGCTCATTATAAACACTAGAATTAAGAACCTGTTTTGGAAAATGTACTGTATAATTTTACACTTTCGCTTTAAATTTATTGCATGTAGTCACATGGCCGTATGGTGTCTTTTCATAAACAAACTTTAGTGTCTTTAAATGAAGCGTGGTTTCTGCATAGTTTTGTTTATAAAAGGCACCTGTCTGTCAAAGTTACAGCCCCAGTTGCAATTCCTGTCATTTCCCTCTTGTTCCTTGCTTGCCAGACAGAGGTTCACTTTGTCAGACCTAAAAAAACTCTGATGTGACATTAAGGAACTTTATGCTCAGTGAGAGTGATAACACAGGCTAGCAGACATCTCCACAGTTTTTTTATATATCTGCAATTATTTTGTCAGAGAGTACTGTGACTGCATTGTTATAATGCTAGGCAAGCATGTTTGCATATCATATTATTTAAGAGACAACCATACAAATCACTTTTTTGTGGGATTGGACACTGCATAACTACTACTGATAACATATTTTGATATATCTGAATAAAAGTTTAGATATAAACATTTTTTCCATAAAACATATTGTAATATACAATGTACCACAGAACTAATATTGCCTTTTTTCCCCTCTGGACAGTGTGGTAATTTCATCATTTTAATTTCAGACACCACTGGATGGACTAGGAAGTGGTATCTGTCCTGA
This sequence comes from Protopterus annectens, assembly GCF_019279795.1. Taxonomy (NCBI): domain Eukaryota; kingdom Metazoa; phylum Chordata; order Ceratodontiformes; family Protopteridae; genus Protopterus; species Protopterus annectens. Next base: position 1,561,473,314 of record NC_056741.1, read on the forward strand.
AGGAAGTTTCTGTCCAGATGGTTCTGCAATTCCATCTCCTTGTCCACCAGGCACATACAGTAACATCACTGGACTGAAGAGGGTAGAGCAATGTGCTGATTGCCCACCAGGGTATGTCTGTAACACAGAAATAATGCGCTCCAAAAACTGACTTGTATACTCCTGTCAAGCACAGTATACTACAAATTATAGTTTGCCTATGTCTTCAGTATTATGTAAATAGTTTTGTGTTGCCACTAGTTTAATTTGCGCAGATTTTAAGGGTTTGTAGTACATTTAATTTGTATGACTGTTTACGTTTTTTCAGTGCTATGGCAGAAAATGATTACATTCCAAAGTTAGACCACATTAAAATTCATGAAAGGAGTAGTATTTTATTTTCAATATTTCCAAAAACTGATCTCCTTTGCACCTACTACATACTCAAGATTACGTCATGATTTAATGTATATGAAAGTATCTAGCCTGCACCAGTGCTTTAGATGGACAGAGCCCTAACTATAGCCCAGGCAACTCATGTTCTATTAATGGCTCAGATGGTTGACAGCACAGGTGGGGATGATGGCAATTCTCATTCTGAGGAGGGTACATGCACTTGGGGCACACTTTATGGTTGATCCTTGGGGAGGGGCCTGTGGCCATCTTAATGCAGAGAAGGGATAATATGGCAGCAATGCCCACTGCACATCTTTTCCTGGGATGGGATGGGTGTGCCCTTGGTCAGGAATGTAGGCAGTGTAATACTGCCCCAGGGTACTTCAGTCTCCTCAGCAGCCCCAACCATGGGTGAGAGCAAGTCTGGACAAGGACAGTCTGGTTCATCAGACCCAGTTTAGGAGTACAGGGCTTAGGGAACAGCTGAGGGGAGACTGAAAAATGTAAGAAAGAAAAAAAAAATGTGTGCATTGATAGCATATTTATTTGCAAGTTTATTGTTATTAGCTAAGTTTCTTCCTTGGCTGTTGGAGCTATGTTCTTGTTCTTCATTGATCAGACTTCTGTTTTCTGTTTGGAGATTAGAATGTTATAAGTCTTTATACACAAGATAGTGTAGTCACTACTGCTCAATGTTCCAATGAGTTATTCACTACTTGTATGAGTAATTCACCTGTTTCAATGAGTAATTCTCTTTCCTATGAGTTATTCAATATTTTTATAAAATGGTACCTTTGTCCTTTCTCCAATAACATCATCTTGACTTTCTCTCCTATTTCTGTTGATTGGAATTGGATGGTCCTATTTGACAATTACTTCGGTTTCAGTGATTGTTTCTGATGCATATATTGCAGTGTTTGTGGTTTCCATTGTGTCACACTTCTATTTTTCTCCACCTACAGCCATATTGAAAATCTAATCAAAACCATCTCAAATGCAAACAAAACATAACAATGTAAGTAATAACTGCAGCAATATAACATTAAATCAAACCATCCTAACAATGCAGAAATTAAAATTTCACTAAAATTCACCAGATATCATCTGCATCTCATTACTTCTGACAGTTTACCTGCATAATAATGGATATCCTTTGACAGATCAACAGGAAGAAATTTCCAGTAACTAAACATTAAAGCAGTTACAATCAGAGACAACTGTGTAAGCCAGTGATATACCCGTGTGCCCCACTTTATTCTAGCAGTCAGAATTAACACTGGCAGCAGAGGAATAGATACTGTTAAAGCAAAAACTGCCACAACGTGTGTTCAAGCCTGTAGAGCTGAGCTACTAGGGCAGTTTCAAATCACATGAAGTAGGTAGTTTTTAGAGGTCTGGTACAGAAAGAGCTAACTCTTTTTGTTAAAATACCGGATGGGGGGTTATTACCACAAATGTATTTATTTATTTATTGACATTTGATTACCGGGAAAGTCTGATTGGGTAGAAGCTGATTTTCAGTGAAGGCCAAGGGAGAAAAGCTCCAAATTATTAAAAATATTTTAAGAACAATAGTTCTACAATCTTCATAAATATGACAAAAATGAACTTGCTTGTATTTTAACAGCTAACAATGACATATGTCTCCAATAACTTCAAGAAACTAGTACCCTTTCCCAGTCATCCTTTGGAAAGAGGTCAGCACATTGCTGTTTCCGCTTATTCATAGTGGATTGAAATATAGGACTCAGTACCCCTCCTACCACATTAGATACTTCCGAAAGTAACATAGAGGTCAGCAGTGAACATATCATACCCATATGTAAGCTTTCTATCAGTATGGAGACAAGCACAAGGACATCGTGTAAGAGGCTTTTTAGTTGTAAATTCTGCTAAAATCTCATTGTCTCTATGCCTGCTTGTACCCCACAATTTTCAAAACCGAGAAAAGAATGTTTAGCTCCATGACAATGTATCAGCTCTTTAAATTGCTGCAAATAATTGATCACAAAAGAGAATAGCACTTAAATGTAAGCAGGCTTAGCAAATGAAAAAATGTTTATCCGAAGGCCAATCTCCAATATACCAACACCAAGGTCTATGCATCTCAAGGAAAAGGAAAAATCCCAGGAGACTACAACCTCAATCTTCCGATACAAATCCCACAAGTCATGCACTAGAGATTACATACAAGAATGTTCGATGACTTGTGTCCCACAAACAAGCTTGGCTTCCTAATGTTCAGGGCCCCTATACAGGACAGACAGACATAAGAGTCCCCACTCCAAGCAGGTTGACCAGAAGGTGGTAAGGGCCTTCACTAAATATATTCTTCTAATGCTTACACCATATTCTGCCCAACACTCCATCCATTCATCCTCAACCCCTTTCTCCCATTTTGTACATGAGGTCAGGGTGTCACTTCAACAGTGACAATTATCTTGATCCAAGGTTTACTCCACCGGGTGGCTAGCCCTGCCATGGTAGCTCATCCATACCGTTCAATCACACACACACACTTGCACCTCTGGCCAATTTAGAGTGTTCAGTCCACCTACTGTATGTCTTTGGAATGTGGGAGGAAACCAGAGCACCAGGAGGAAACCCACGGGACTACAGGGAGGGCATGCAGACTCTGCCAAACACTGATCCCACTAAATCCTTACTTAATAACTTTTTAACAAGCCACCTATCTTATCTTCAAGATCCTCTCTCTCAACTGTACAAATTTTCACAGAATGTCCAAATTTTTGTCTCATACTTTTGGTCCATTTTTTTATGAAGTTTGTGATTTTCTGGCAAATTAGTGGCAAATCATTTAAAACTGTAGTTTGAAATTAATGAGACATTTGAGTTTCAGACTTCATACACTTTAGAAAATGTATGCTAATACAAAACCTGTTATTTTTATCAACTTTCTAAGTTTGTAAGAATCATACTTAAAAAGTGTCCCTATTTTTGAGCCTTTGTCCCACTCTTATTTATGGCTTTGTCCAGATTTCTTGCTCTAAGAGGGTGAGAGGTATGTTCAGGATCTCCCAGGTCCCACACCTTCCCCTCTCCAAACTCCTACCCTGAGAACCCAAGAATCATCCCTAAAACCTTTGCATCATCCCAGGTTGGGTGAGGAATAGATTTGACTGACAAAATGTCAACCAGAGTAGACACCTTAGCATAGTGTGCCGAACTCCCACTTTAACCATAGATGATATCAGTTTTCAGAGTGAAATATAATGAAAGCGGAAATCCTAGTGAAAGTCCTCCATCATTTCTGAACCTCTGAAATCACACTATCCCTGCCTATGGTTGGGAAATCCTTCACTACAAACTGAAACCTGGAAAGAATCATTATATTTATTGCTGAAATCATATCCAGAAAAGGAAGGTGCATTGACTTCTGTCTTGAAAACTTTATTTTGGCTTTTCCTGTTTAGGGGTCGCCACAGTGAAACTGGTCTGCTAATGATTAGCAATGGATTTTTATGGTACTGAGTTGCCAGCCCGACATCCAACCTTCAAAGAAGGCACACCCATTCATACATGCACCTACCTGCATGTCTTTAAATGTCACTCAACCATGGGGAGGACATGCAGACTCCACACAGAAGGCACTCCAGCCAAGAATCGAACAGGAGACCCTCTTGCTGTGAGGTGACAACGCTAACCACTGCACCACCATGGCTACTGACTTCTGTCTTGAAAACATTCTCCTATATTCTAGATTCAAGTAGTCCATGCTGAAGTAAATACTTTCCCTACAGTTCTATATCTCTTGGATTCCTACGTAATCCTCTTCAGCTCCACACACTGCTCATAATCCCAAATCATATCATGCACTGTATTTTAAGGGGGGGGGGGTCGTTGTGCACTTATTAAAGTAAAGCCTGACCACTTTACCAAAGGTGTGTCCAAAATCCCTGTGATTGCATCAGCACCATCCCAGTATTATGGCAGTCGCCTTCCATCCACACATCTAACACATATTCCTTACTGACTAAAGAGATCTCCCATTCCCACTGGCCCTGGTTCTGGTAAAGACTAAAGGTTTCTACAATTAAAATAAATAACAAAAGAGAAATAATGCATCCCTGACAAGCCCCTCTACCCAGTTCACTTGGAGAACATTGCCAGCTATTTGTGGCAAACTGTGCAAGTGCCTCCTGATAAAGAAACAAGGAGTTCCAACACAATACATTCTTAAAGTGTTCCATATAAATTCCTAAATTATCAAACAACTACCTTATAACATTTTAAAAACAAAACTGCTTTTGGAATATCATCCTGTTCATACAGCTGTCACATATTATACAATGAGCAAACCAAGTCCACACTCCCTTTGTGCCTGATTCTCAATCCTTGCTGAGTATGCTTCACCAACTTGTGGGCTACTTTCCTAAGTCTTCTTTCTAGAAATCTGACTAAGGTCATAGTATCATTGTCAACAAAGAAATCAACCATAAGTTCTGTAGGTGTAATGCATATCTGTCCTCCTCGGGACAAGCAATAATAAAAAACATATACGTGGGTTACGATAATGTCTCCATCCAAATTCCTAACATGCTTATTTAAAGAAAGCCAGTAAGATCCCCAATACCTCCTTCCCATTAGTTTTTGATAGTTAGTGGCCAGGGTCCCTCTTGTAAGGCAGCAGAAAGGATTCTAAGAGGGAGAACGAGAAGTGATCCATAGCTGTATGAGGAGAGGAGATGGGATGACGTGTGTAAATGGTATGTGATGGCTGGAGAAAGGCAATGTGGATCTGAAGAGTCCAAAGAGTCCTGAAAAGAATGGTCACTGTAAGGTAACAAATTTAAGAAAAATAATTAGAGGAGCACTAATGGCTTACTTATTAATTATTATTTAACTCATACAGAGAGAGAGATGAGAGGCTAGAAATGAGTATGGAGCAGTTGTGCATGTGGGAGACATCTAAGTGGAAAGGTACTATATGTAGGTCCCAAAAAGCTGAACTCAAAAGTGATATGGGGGCCAGGCTACACAAGGAAAATAATATGATAAAAAAATAATTACTATGAGGTGGAGGGACAAGGAGGGCAACATGACAAACCAAAATAACAAATATAATGTAATTTTAAAGAAGCTAGATGTTGTTGTGGCTGATGTGGGAAATATGCAAGCCATACTGGGCTACAGGAAAAACTGAATCTGAGCAACTTGAATAAAAATATTGGTGCAAGGACCAAAACTCAGTTGATTAAGAGATAAGTAGACAGCAATGAGAAATACTGGAGGTTGTGTCCAAACATATAAGTGAATGCAGAAACAGATGATGTAGACAACATATACCAAAGGGATATATTTCTAATATTTGGGGTGGCAGAAGGAGTTGGGGGAAAATGATAAAATTTGTGTAGGTTTGGCTCAGCAAGCTGGCTAAGTAAAATGGTGTTTTTCTATAAGTTGACAGATTACACAGGATAGAGAAAAAAAAAACAAAACAAAAAAAAAACAAACAAAAAAATAGCAGACCAAATGCAAAGGGCAGGAATATAATTGCTAAGATAGAATGCCATCAAATGAGAAAACAGATCCTTAGAGAGGCTATCTGAAAGAAGAGTCTGATGATGGACAGTGTGAAAGTTAAGGGTGGCTGAAAACTTTTTGGCACTGGTACTTCTGCACAGTGCTGTGGCATTTGAAGCAAGACTGGGCTGTAGGCCACTTTCTATATCCAGAAATTATAAGAATCAGTTAGGCAGAGCAGGGTACATTATTGCCACACTAGAGAGAAGGCCATTAAGTTTTATGTTGAAATGCTGAGGGACATTTCCTAGCAGCTGGGGAATCAAGATAGGATGAGAAGGAAGTGAAGGTGTGTAGAGAAATGTGTTGCCATAGCAGCAATAAATACAGCAGAGTCAACAGATGGGCCACATGGCACTATCCCCCTTGGGAAGAAGAAGAGTGAGTGACCAATATGGTAATTTGGAAGCAGAACAAAACAGAACTCTGCCAACAGTCTGTACATTGATAGGGAGTCAGCCAGAGAGGGCAGGGAGGTGCTGAGAAGATAAGAATACATGGAAAGATTACTGTTTAAGACTCACTGAGCTGAGAAAAGAACAGTGGTATGGACTAATTGGTGTTTCCTAAGAGGGGGATGATAAGTGAATGGAGTGGCTCACAGGACAAAATAGCCTGAGAAGTGCCTACAGAAGAGAAGTCCACAGTGTTCCAGAACTAGACAGATGTCAGAGATACTAATGGTCACTTAGCTTGATAAAAGGCATGTCAAGCTCAAACTGTGTAATGACAGTAAGGCATGGAAGTGAAATCTAGTAAGTGGAAAGGGCCTAAGACAAATGGTCCTTCACATTGAGTATTCTGTCTTGTGCTCTCTCTGTGCCTCTCTGGTGAGGTGAAGAGAGAAAGGGGAATGGGAAGAGAAACATATAGAGTGTTGTAAAAGAGGTGCAACAAAATGAGAGCTAAGAAGATAAAGTGACAGAAACTTAGGCATCAGACTGAGGTAAGAAAGCTGAATCCCTAATGTGGACACTGGCCTAGTGGGAGACATGGGGGTGATTGCCATAGTAGAGTACTAATTGATGTGTGACAGAGCAGTAAGGGGGGAGACCTAGGGGAGTCAGTAAGGAGAGTTAAATATTATCTAGTAGCAGTTAAGGTGGATGACCAGCAGCAACCTTGGCCTATCTTGTCCAAAGGGAGAGGGAGTACTGGTGCACCCTTGAGGCATGCCTAAAGACTCTTGGGATCCAGCTCCTATGTACTGGAAAGGAGGTCAAGACAAGGGAGTTGGCGCATATGGCAATAAAATGTAGAGGCCTTGAAAATTTTAATAGAATGCAAATGTTGAGGACAATTAAGAGGAAAAGATTAGATATTGTACACATGTATGGAAATAAAGTTATGAGAGATGGAGAGATAAGGAAGGTGCAAAACAAAGTTATAAATGGGTAAGGATGGATTCCACTACAGTAGGAGGAAGAGGAGGAGAGGACCAAGAATACCTTTAAGAGGGAGGGAGGATAGTGGTGGTGGTGGGACAAGAAGGATTTCAGGGATATGTGGCACATGGGTAGTGTACTGAGGCACCTTTAAAGACAGGCTCCTTTTGTGGCCCAAGTGGAGATGAAGCAGAGGAAATGACAGGAGTCACAGAGGCAATTGAAACAGTGAGAGTTGGGGAAACAGAATGATATGGACAGTCCTGTTTAAATTGATTATATAAGAAGGCAAAGTTTAATATGAATATTAGAAAGATTAAAGGACACAAGTCCAACTCACCCTAAATAAGACTAATTTATACTCCATAGATAGCTATACAGCACCCTCTATACATCCCCTTCTAAGCATGACTGCTATCTTAACTCATTAGCTGAAATTCATATTAAACCCAAGACCTTTCTCCTGGGGAGCTTCAATTATCCATCAATAAACAGGCTGACCTACACTGCCAATGGTTGGCATGCCCAGCACTTCCTTGACATTATAAATGCTAACTCTTTTTCACAAATAGTTAACCATCGTACTAGGGAACCCCAGTGTCCTGGATCTGGTCCTCACAAATATGGCCACTTCTTGCACAACTCCATATGTACCATCATGTCTTGTTAAATCAGATCAAATTAATTTAGAAACCTTTTCCTCCTCTGAAGGATCCTATTGCTATAGCTGCTACCTATGCATCTGACTTCTACTCCCACTTAAATGGTTGTATTGATAATGCAATCCCTGCCTGCAACAAATATAAAACCAAACCCCTGTGTTGGAATACCAGTATAAATAAATTATGTAAAAAGAAAAAGAAAGAAAACTGCTTCTCACCAGGAGGGAAACTATTAGTGTCATTAATCTTCTGCTGTACTAGGCAAGTTTCTGTAGTTAAACACTTTAGTGCTTATTTGACTAGTGGCATGCTCACTAACTCAATCAAATAGTGTTGGACTCCCCTATCCCTTCCCCTGAACTTTCTCCCTCCATTCTTCTCTCTTTTTAGCAACTGCTAATATCAAGAGCTGTAAAATTGTACAGAACTAGTAATGCAGCATGTGTTAGGTTGCTATTACACACGTTTTTCTTACCTCTAAGAACTGCCTACTCTTAACTGGTCCACTGTCTTGAGGCACACATTAACTGATTGTTTCTACTGTGGTCTTGTAAGCTGCCTCAAGGTTTCTGCCCACTCCGCTCCCCTACTCTACCCCTAGTTCCACCCACCCCCACATCAATTACATTTATACCTTCCATAATTTCTTCCCTTTTCTGTCTAACCCCCTTCAATCACCCAGACACCTACACCAGTATCCTCCCATCCACTCCATCCTAATTATCTTCTATCTTAATATTTTCCCCTCCTGAATCTTCCTTGTTCTTCTCCTTAACTATAGTACCACAACCTTTTCCTAACATGTACTATACATCAAAACCTTGTACTACATTAACTTCCCTTACCTCCATTCTTCTTTTCCTATCCCACAACACCTCCATATAAACTATATTCCACTCCCCAACGTGTCGCATTAATCTACTGTGACACATTAGCTGTTACACCATATGATAAACCTATACCAACATTCGGAAATATGGAATTATTACTAGTTAACCTTCACATCAACAGCAGAAAACAATTATGTATTGCTGTATTCTACATTCCCCAGGTCAAAACATACCTACTCTGGAAGATCTACTATCTTGGACCACCCTCAATATATCAAATGAAACCATCATTCTTGGCGACACAAATATAAACTGGCAAACTCTCATCTCTGACTCCCCAGTAAATAGTATTAACTTGCACAGGTTTACTCAACTCATCTCTAACCTCACTCATAAGGTAAAAAAACAAACAGAATCAACCCTAGACTGGATACTCATCTCACAACCTCATAAATTCACCAAGGCAGGGACCCTACCCAATACCTTTAGTGACCATCTTCCTGCCTATACCCATAGAACTCAACTTCAAATAGACAAACTGCATTGTTTAAGAACAACTAGGAATCTTACCCATTTCAATGAAAAAGAAATTATGTCTTACCATAACGTTCCATCTGTATTGTTGATCCTCGTTAAGTCATTACGCATGGGTATCGGTTCCGACCTCGGAACCGAGCCAGCCATTTTCCAAGCTCGCGTCAGCTTCAAACTCTTGAGCTAAACTCTTACCCACAATCCCCCTCTCTCCGTTACCTCAGATTGCGTTTGCAAGTCAAAGAAGGTAGAGGCTACCTCTGGTCAAATAAACTAAGAGAACCGGATGGTGAGATCCACTAGAGAACACAGGAGGGGGAAGGATTGAGGGTCATAATGACTGAACGAGGATCAACAATACAGATGGAACGTTACATAACTTCTTTATCTGATATTGTTAATCCTCATTCATTCCTTACACATGGGACAGAGTCCCCAGCTACCTCTATTCCTGGGAGGCTCTCATGGAAGGACATTCCTGAGCACCATAGAACCGAAAGATGCTCTTCCCCTGGAGGCCAAATCCAATTTGTAATGATTGATGAAGGTATGAGGCGTAGCCCAAGTTGCAGCTGCACAGATGTCATGTAAAGAAGCTCTGGCATGGAAGGCAGCAGAAGTTGCCACTGACCTTGTTGAATGAGCTTTCATGGTAGTAGGCAACGAGATATTACGTTGTGTATAAATGAAGGTCACACAGTCCTTCAATCATCTAGCTAATGCGACCTTAGCAACAGCCGATCCTAATCTAGATCCAGAAAAGGCCAAAAATAACTGATCAGATTTACGAAAGGACCTAGTCCTGTTTAAGTAAAAATGGATTTGCCTGTGGATATGTAGGGTATGTAGGCAATACTCTCCTCTGTTTGAATGATTGGGAAAGAAAACTGGCAATTCAATGGTTTGATTAATGGACATTTCAGAGATCACGTTTGGTAGAAATGATGGGTTATTTCTCAGAGACACTCTATCTCTATGAAAAATCAAGTATGGACTCTTGATACATAAAGCTTGAAGCTCAGAAATATGTCTGGCAGAAGTAATGGCGACCAAAAACAAGGTTTTCCATGACAAATGCTTGAGGTCACAAGAAGAGGCTGGATCGAAAGGTGGCATTGTCAGAGCTTGTAGAACTAATGATAAATCCCATGGTTGAATAGTTTCTGTAAAAGGTGGCTTTCAGATGATTCACACCTTTTATGAAGGTCTTGCACAATTTGTGGGACATAAGAGAGGAATGTTGGACACCCTCATGAAAATTAGAAATTGCAGCCAAATGAATTCTAATGGAAGAGGCCGATAGACCCATTTAGAAAAGGTCGGCCAGATAGTTTAGTATTATCGACACTGGTGCTGAGAAGGGATCTACTTGTTTATCTTTCAGCCAACAGGTAAATCTTTTCCACTTGCTCAGATAAATAATTCTAGTGGAAGACTTATGAGATGCAATGAGAATATCATAGAAAAATCTGAAGAAAATATGGTCGCTATATGCGATAGGGTAAGAGACAATGAAATAGAAACTTTTCTGACAGAAAAGTAAAAAGAATGACTAATAAACAACAAATAACTGTACTTAGCTCAAGAGAAGCAGCTTGACACGACAAAACGACAACGCGGCAAATGAAATCTGGGGTAACAGGGAGAGGGGGATTGTGGATAAGAGTTTAGCTCGAGAGTTTAAAGCTGACACAAGCTTGGAAAATGGCCGGCTTGGTTCTGAAGTCGGAACCGAAACCCATGCGTAAGGAATGAACGAGGATTAACAATATCAGATCAACTATTCTTAGAGTCTCTAAAAACCCACAACTGGTCCCCTACCAAATTTCTACCATTGGATGAAGCAGTCAACTACTTCATTAAACTCCTTTTAGATATTCTAGACAGTCTTGCCCCCACATGTACCAAAAGAATAAAGCCTAACCATGCCCCATGGCTAACTAAACAAACTAAACAGTTACTTACCTCCAGGGATAAAGCCTGGAAGTAATGGCATAGAAACAGAACCCCACAACTTGAACTCAGATATAAACAACTCCATAACAATGCCAAAAAGCAAGTCATCAATGATAAAAAAGCTATTTCTCCCCTAACCTCACTACCCAACAAAATAACCCCAAATTGTTATGGAACTCTGTTTCCTCTCTCCTAAATCCTGGTACTCAACACAACCCCTCCCCATCTCCTGACAAAGACCCTCAAGAAATTGCCCAAGCCTTCAATTCTCATTTTATTGATATGATCCAAAAAACTTGTTAATGTTTTTTCTCTACAAATTAACAAAAGTATAATCAGCAACATAAACGACAATACACTCTCTAACCACTCCCCCACATCAATTGTAATTCAAAAAAAACCCCATCCACTCCTCTATTTACATTACAACCAGTACCCAGCTCTCTAGTTCATAAACTGCTCTCAAAACTAAAACCATGCTCCCCTTCTTCTGATGGCCTTCCAGCTGAATACCTAAAACTTGCAGCAGATTATATAGCTCTTCCAATAAGCATTCTCATTAACCAATCAATCTCTGAATCATATGTCCCACAACTATGGAAAAACTCAATTATTACTCCCCTTCACAAAGGCAGTAACACCAGTGCTCTATCTATCAGTCCATCTCCATACTTTCACCTCTATCTAAAATTTTATGGTTGCCCCATTTTCACTAACCTACACACATCTCTCCTAAACAAACTGCAGTCATGCTACTATAAAATAGCCAAGTTTGTCTCCAACATGCCAACTCGCACACATCATTGCCTGGCCATTAAATCTATAAACTGGTTTGAGTTCCCTCATTACCTACATTACTCCCAACTTACTCTCACCCACAAACTACTAAATAATCCAAACTTCTGCCCATCCCTTCAAACTATAATACAAACACACACCCCTACTCAGCATCTTAGGTCCTCTAACAAACAACTCTTAACCATAACTAAACCCAACAAAAGAGCTGGACAATGTCTCTATTCCCATGCCATTGCCAAACTTTGGAATGCACTCCCTCTCTCTCTTACTCAACTAGACTCTTTAAAAATATTTAAATTTGCACTAAAAGAACACTATCTCAATAACCTTGTCTGTTCTTGTAGTCATATAATTAAACCACCTTAAATGTTTTGGCCACTGTACACTACAAATATTTTTACTAACTTAATATAGTTGCAATTTACACTAACTGTCTTTGTATCCAATCTCTCTTGCTTTCTTTATTTCTGTGGCTGAATAAACAGAATTGATTAAACAGTATTCTTACTTAGACTATACAAACAGAATTACTAAAAATCTAACACACTGGGTTTATTTTCTTGTATTGTATACTTCTATAATGTGTATTTGTCTTGTATATCTACTTCAATTTGTATTGTGTAAAGACTTTCTTGACTTAAAAGTTAAGCTGATGTCATGTAAAAATTTCTGTGATTATATGGAGCTTTACTCCTCGGGCCTCCACTGAAAATGGGTCATTGGCCCAGTGGACTTTCCCAGTTAACAGATGTCAATAAATAATAATAATAATAAATAAATAAATAATGCTTATAAGAGGTCTCATTCTAATTACCTTAAGAGCACACTTAAGCAAACTAACAATGAGTTTAAGGGAAACATTAGGAAGGTCAAAGCTGACTATGAAGTTAAAATAACCACTAAAGCCAAATATTAACTGCAAATCTTTCTTTATGTCAGGAAGTTAAGAACTAACACCCAACAGTGTTTGCAGCTAGGCCACTATAATACTACACACTCTTACCCAAGGGAAATAGCTAATATCCTAGCTAACAAATTTAGTGAAAATTTTACTCCACCCACAGTTATAGCTATCTCACAGATTTCACAATTCCAGCAACACCATTTAATTACTATGGAACAAGTTTTCTCATTCTCCATAGTACTTCAGAAAGACTTTTATCTGGTCCATCTAATTTCCAAAGGCAGCTCCACTAGATCCAAAGAAGTCTTAGTGCCCCTTTACTCAAATTTTATCAGACCCCGTTATTGACTATAGCACACCTTTTGGCATATATTTATCTAAAAATAACATAACTTGGGAGACCTCAGAGATTCATAACTAAAAAGATCAGGGGCCTCAAAAATCTTAATCAGGAGAGACTGGCAGTCATTTCTGTGTACTCAGTCTCTTTCGGCCTCCTCCATGGAGATCTATGTCTAGTCTTTCATGCCATGGAAGATGCAACCTCACTGGATCTCTTATTCCTTCACAGAACTAATGGTATGTCAAATACTCTGTTAAAGCAACTAAACTTTCATCTGCAGCTAAAGAATGCAGATTGACATGTAAGATTCATATTCCAATGTATCCCCCACTTCTAGAACACACTTTCACTACATGTCAGGCACTAAAGCATCCTTGCCACCTTCACAATAAACCTAGATAATTGGTTGGGCAGCCTCAAATTCTCTCCTGGTCTGTAAAGTCTTGCCCTCCTTTAGCCTAGATGGAAAATTTTTGAAGAGAGCTTTTTGGCTAGGCTTGAAATTGTCTGCAGACTGATTGTCTAGTACTTACCTGTCAACGTAAGGAGTATAGCTGCCAGAAAGGAAAAATGGGGGAGGGTGACACAGTTAATATTTACTAGACAGAAAGGTAAATAGGCAAGTAGATTGGATAGGATATTAGTAGATGAAAAACATAATGCAGGACAGAGAGTACAAGACATATGAAAGAAGAATGTTAGATCATTCCTTGGTTACAGTGTTATGGACAGGAGAGAAAGACTCACACACACAGTTCAAAGCAGACATACAGACCCACATACGTTGAGGCACTTAAATGTAGCCTTCCTAAACCCCAAATACCTCCTAGGCAAAGTACGCGTGACAAATGTCTTCAGCAATCCTGAAGGTACGCTTTCAAAACTACACCCACATCAACACATACAGTCACATCTCATCCAGCCTCTACTTCTAAACCCATAAGGCAAGCCACCACACAGTCTAACATTCTGTTCATTACAGACTCCATTGTGAGACACACTGATGTCCCTCTCACCAGGCTGAGTAAAGAGAAAGTCACAGTCACTTGCTTATCAGGGGATGGGATCTGCCATATTACACACACACTCAAGCCATTGGACCACAAGTACCAGTATGGGTCATAGTCCATGTGGGTATAAATGACCTGAGACATACCTTCCTAGACTATATGAAAAGAGACATCATAGATCTCTCACAATGTGTTTCTCAGGATGGTATGAGTCTAGCACTGAGCAGCATTTTGCCTTCTCCAAGGATGATTCCACAACACAAACAAAAGATGACTGACTTTAATAATTGGCTTTGTTTCTGGTGTCACTCCAATAGGGTGCAATATTTTTCAGCATGGAAGGAGGTGATCAACAGAAGACCACACTGCTTTGCCAGGGATAGTATGCACCTCTCCCTCTAGGCTTTCAGATATTAGCTAAAACATTGTCCTCCCCCATAATGCCTTTTTTAGGCAATGCCAAACAAGAAAGCACTTCCGATATAGCAATTCAAGACCAAGAAAATCTAAAGGTGTTGCTGCTCAATGCTAGGAGTCTAAACAAAAAACTCCATTCCCTAGAAGCTCTCCTCTCCCTAGAGAATGCTGATGTCTGTGCAGTCATTAAGACATGCCCCAGGATTCATGAAACTCGGCACAAGGACGGCGTTAGCCTTGCGCTGACCGTGTGGCGTAGAGATGGCGCAGCAGCACCACATGCATATTAAAGAAGGCATGCTGCCGTAATGCCCACATGCAAAGGAAATGTGTACGAGTGCAGGGGGCGTGTCCAAGCGCTGCACGGAGGCGTGAACATGTCAGCTGCATACACGCAACCTAAAATGCTGACTAGTACAGCCTGCCTCTAATACTAAACACTCCTGTCAGTGTCCGTGGATACTGAAATGTATGCAAAGCATACAAGACATCATTGCGAACACCACAATAAGAAGTAAACATAAAGGCACGTAGCTGAATATTGAGTCCCCGTCCCTCGAACAAAGATATTTAAAACCCCATGCCCGTATTCCATTGTAGTGTCACTAGTTATACCAAGTGGAAGTGAAACGCATTGTGTTAGCGCACAGCCAATTGCCAAGCCTAGCCTAATGGTTTGGGTTACCTCCTGTCCTACATTATGAGGGACCCCCCCCCCCTTCTAGGCAGGAGTGTCCATACCAGAATCATAATAAATGTGAAATGTCCTGCAATAGTAGGACATAATTATGTCCGATATGTTATGTGATAGTCCCATACAGTACATATGTCCTCTGAACAGGAGGGAACATCCAACTGGAAAACCCTACATGTACTACCTAGTCTCTCCTTGCTCTGCCTCACAGTGTAGGTGACAACCTACAGTTATTTTAGGTATTTAACTAAATTGTGAGTGCTTTTAAGTTGTACTATTTGTAAGGGCCAGCACACCCGTGGACCTACCCCTTAGGCTTCTATTAAGCTATTAATATACTACTTTTTTTTCCTCCCTTTACCTCCTCTAATTGCTAATCTCATGTAATTTCCAATATATTCCACAAGAGGGCAGCAGAACTCAGGGCTTGCAAAGTTGTTTCTTACTGCCAGCCAAACTCCTCTAGCCCTATGTACTAGCCTCTCACAGTTACCCCTGTTTGTACTCTTACTACAGGTAACTACCCCCCACCCCTTGAAGGACTGTAAAAGAAACTTTAACCTTGCTAGCCTTAATATAAATAAACCTGACAACTTGTTCTATTATCACTTACTACCCCAGTTAAAGAACTACTCAATTGACTCTCTACATAACCTACTTTTCCTGCTATAGAACTCTTTATTTTGTCCCTTTTCCCCTACACAACTAAACTAAACTCTCAACCTCTTAGGTCTTATGTTAAGTAGATAAAGAAAGTGCCTCTTACCTACTCAAAGCTTGTAAAACACAGTCTCACTGTATAACTGATTGCCCCCCAGCCTCTCTCAGCTGTGACCCGCTCCGTTCGCCCTACGGGCTCACTCCGCTCCCCTACCCTACCACCAATTCCCACCCACCCCAGTGGTCCTAAACTTATACTTCATAAATCACACCCTCTCTCCCAATCAACCAATCCCTTGCTCCTTCCTGTCAGGAAATTACCACACCCCTACATTTTTCTTCCTACCAGAAACTATAACCCAATATTTAGAGTATTTTACCATATCCCTTTCCTTCTAGCAAACAAGTATCAATTCCCTCTCTTTACACTCTTCTTTTCCAATTACCACCTATTTCAATTTTAGACTTAACTCCTAAAACTTCCTTACATATCTCTTCAAGTCACCTTTAGTAGTAATAAATAAAATGACCAAACCAATACTCTTAGCTTTAATTTCAATTGCTCTCACCTCCACCTACCTCATCACCTCCTTTGAAAAACTGTACTATTTCCATTTCAACTATTCCCCAAAACAAACAGCTATACATACTCCCATACCCCATAACACTCAAACTAACATCACTTTTGTTCCCACCTATCTACTACCTAAATACCATAGATACTCCCACATTAAATATAATAAACCCACAGTAAAGAAAGTAAAATATCTAACCAACTTTACAAATACTTCTACAATCAAACTAAACAATCCCTCCTTAAAAGACGGTGACATCCACCCTAACCCTGGCCCTACTAATCCTGCTACCCTAATAACCCACCCTAAACTACCAAACTCTTTCCTAATAGGACATCTAAATATCCGCAGTATTAAAAACAAAGTAGCCCATCTCCATGCCCTTCTAGATATTCATGGCTTTGACATCTTCTGCCTGACAGAAACTTGGTTAAAACCAGACACCAAAGACAATGAAGTAATTCCTCAAGGATATAATATATTAAGACAAGACCAAATAAAAAGCAAGGGTGGGGGAGTAGCAGTCCTATTCAAAGATGGACTTCAAATCTCCACTTTACCATACAACCCACCTCAGCATAGTAAGGCAGAAGTCCTTATTACCAGATTTCAAATTAACCAAAACAAATCGTTATATATCATTTGTATCTACCTACCACCTGGTAATAATATCAATACTATAGAGGATATTCTAAGCTGGATGTCCTCAACCTACCCTCAAGAAACAATAATACTTGGTGATTTTAATACTGACTGGAAAGCTATTAACACTGCTAATCCTACCTCCCATATCAACCTTCACGGCTTTAGTCAAACTATCACTTCCACAACTAGAATCAATAAACCAAATAAGAAAGAGAGCACCTTAGACTGGATACTTATAAATAAACAGAATCAAGCTTACAACATAGGAACTCTGCCAGACGATGTAAGCGATCATTCATTGACCTACATTCTAAGGCAAAAAAATGATATCTCTAACCCCCCAACATGTAGGATTGCACATTCCAACAAAAACTTTAACCCAGTACTTTTCCAAGATGAACTTAGAGCCTGTGACTGGAACCCTTTAAAAACACTACCACTTGAAGAAGCTGTTAAATACCTAAACTTTAAATTCTTATCGATCCTAGATAAGCATGCACCTAAGCAGTCCATTAAAATGAAGTCCAAGCCTGCCCCCTGGCTTTCTAAAGAAACCAGACAAAAAATGTTACTTAGGAACAAGGCTTGGGCTAAATGGAGAGCTAACAAAACTCTCAAATGAACAAACATTTAAGCATTTAAGAAATATTACTAAAAAGGCAATACTTACAGACAAAAAGAACTACTACTATAAGTTACAGCAAAATCACCAAAACAATCCCCAAATGTTCTGGTCTAGTTTAAATAAACTCCTAAACCCAGGCCACTCACGTACACCTACCCCATCCCAGGCCGAACAAAACACCCCCCACCAAACTGCCAATACCTTCAATACCTTCTTCACAGAGACCATACAATCACTAGCCAGTCCACTAGTCCCTGACAACTCAAGCTTCTTTTCCACCATACCTGGCACTCTTCCAACATTCCATCTGAAACCCATCTCAACCACTCTCATCTATAAATACATCCAAAAACTTAAACCTTGTACTCCTTCTGCTGACCAGCTACCATCAGAATACCTGCAAAAAGCAGCCAAAGTAATTTCTTATCCCATTTCCATCCTCATAAATAGAACCATTAAAGAAGGAATAGTTCCTGACATCTGGAAAATCTCCCATATTATCCCCCTACACAAAGGGGGTACCTCTAATGATTATTCCAACTACCGGCCAATAGCTCTATTATCACCCCTAGCAAAGATTATGGAAAAATGCATTCACCAACAACTTTTAAACCATTTATCTCAACACAACATCATAGCAAACTGTCAGCATGGCTTTAGGCCATCCCATAGCACCACAACTGCCCTATTATCCTTTACAGATGCCATTAATAGAAATCGTAATAACAACAACCTCTCTTTTTACTCTTTATTGACCTGTCAAAAGCATTTGACATGGTAAACCATACCCTTCTTATCAACATTCTTGAATCCCTTTCCCTTGACTGCCTGGCAATTCAGTGGTTCAAGTCTTATCTTACCAATAGGCAACAGGCAGTTCTTTGGGAAAATAATATATCATCCCTTCTACCTGTCACACTCGGTGTCCCTCAGGGCTCTATTCTAGGTCCACTTCTTTTCTCACTGTTTATCAACGACCTCCATGTAGCCATTCTTCAAGCTACCTGCATTCAATATGCAGATGATTCTACACTAATATGCTCAGCAAACTCCCCAAATGATCTACATTCTCTTACCCAGAATGTTTTCAACATAGTTGAAACATGGTTCATTAAACGTTGCCTCCTGCTCAATGCCAAAAAAACTAAACTCCTTCTCTTCACACCCACCAGCAAATCCTCCCCCATAGAATTCTCTGTCATCTCCAATAATGGCACAAGTATACTTCCCGATTCTACCACTAAATTGCTAGGAATTACTATTGACAATAACCTTACATTTGACAGCCACATAAATAACACCATCAAAACTGTCAATAGAAAAAATAGGCTCCTTATATAGAATTAAACCTTTCCTAACACCAAAAGCCAGAACTAAGATTGCACACTCCCATTTAATTTCAACTCTTCTGTATGCCTCACCAATATATACTAATCTAAAGAAAAATAATCTCATCAAACTAGCTAATTCCTATAATAACATTGCCAGATTTGCCTCCGGAAATCCTTTTAGAACTCACCATTGTCTGAATCTAACGCAGCTAGGCTGGCTTGAATTTCAAAACCAATTGAAACTCTCCCAACTCACCATTGCACACAAGATATTTTATAAACCTAACAGCACCCCTATACTTTCCAATCTCATAATCCCATAAAAAAATCTCAATTCTCTTCACTCTTCCAGCAAACTTCTTGCTAGCATAAGCAAGTCTTACAACGTGGCTGGAGTTTCACTGTTTTCCAACTCTGTAGGAAAAAACTGGACCTCACTACCTAATGACCTAACTTTAATTTCTTCACTGCCTCTATTTAAACAAAACCTCAAAAGACACCTCAAATCAAACTGGCTATGCCCCTGTAGCAACCCTGATTAACCTTCTCCTTCACTACAAATATTTCTTCTCTTGAACCTCTACCTATTCCACATTCTTTGCGGTAGGACTGTAACTGGCTTACAGAATTCAACATACTGATGTAATCTATCCTGCTTAATGCTCTGAAAATCTCTATCCTGTTAATATGCTGATAGTCTACATGTATCTCACTGCATATTGAATTATCCTATACATATTGTCACCTCTACTATTGTAAATGCCTACATTACTCTAGTAATACTGCTGTAATTTATTTTATTCTAATTACTTCCTGCTTTTTGAATAATCTTTTATTGAAATCCATTCATTTATTATGTATTAATACTGATTTTTAATTTTTAACTGTTTTTTAATTATTTTTTAATTTTTAAATGTTTTTTTTTTAATTTTCAAATGTTTTTTAATTTTTTTAATTTTTTAATTTTTAATTTTTAAATGTTTAAATTTTTATTTTTGTTTCACTGGAGCTTTTCTCCCCGGGCCTCTACTGAAAATGGAAATATATCCAGTTAGACTAGCCCGGTTAACAAATGTAAAATAAAATAAAATAAATAAATAAATATAAAACACCTATATGTTACAAGAAACAGAATAAGCAAATAAATGAAACAGAATAAGCAACTACACTGCTACAACAATAAAAGCTTATATGTAGGT
This sequence comes from Protopterus annectens, assembly GCF_019279795.1. Classification (NCBI taxonomy): domain Eukaryota; kingdom Metazoa; phylum Chordata; order Ceratodontiformes; family Protopteridae; genus Protopterus; species Protopterus annectens. The sequence goes on from NC_056741.1 coordinate 1,561,493,801, forward strand.
ATGAAAATAAAGTACTATCCTTTGTAATGACCATGAGTATGTGTTGGCCTGTAAACTCAGATGTGTGTCACGAAAATGCCCCATCCAGGTCATATGAAAAGGTGGCAACCCTACCAATGGTCAGAGCATTTGCCCAATATCTGCCCATTTGTAGTCCAAGTCGTCCTTGTCAGGACGGCTCATAGATGAATGGGTATTACCCAGGTCTACCTACCATGTCATGAAAGATAGGTATTTGTGAGTACCTATGTGCGTGAAGTACAGCATGTGGATGATCTGAAATGCTAGTGTAGACCTCACAACCATATTGGTCCCAGAGATATGTAGTGTACACAATGTGTTCTGTTGACTGTGCCATGGGCCATCAACTAGAGAAGGGATGAATTTTGTTTGTGGAATATGGGGGTTGGGGGTGACGGGTAATGTAATAATTTGCCAAGGGGAGACTGGGTTGGATGCACAATAGGTGAACTGGAGGTCTATGAGGAAGCAGTGGGTGAATCAGGAAGATAACCAAAGAACAAATATACACATCCGCAATACAATCCCACAAGCATGTGAACATTAAAATGTGCCATACACATGTACAGAAACATTACCGGCACATAACCACATAATGGTCTAGAAAGAACTGAGCCATCCAACCCCAACACACCTGGATACATAATTGAATACCCATCATCCCCTTCACAGCACACCACCACCCCCTTCCTGAATGTCCACCAAAACCAGACATACTCGGGCTGCTAGATAGGCGTGACCATAATCTGCACATAGTGACCCCTACCCATATCTAGTAGGCAGTCTCACCCTAGGCAGTCTCAGGATTGCAAACTATGTATCCCTTGCATGTATAACCCTACCTTACAGCCATAAAGCAAAGATGGTCATGGGTCCCCACAATTTTTGGATATACCTCATGGGACATGTATCTGTTCTAAACATTAGACTTGGTGTCACAACATGATGTCCAGTCCTGTATACATCTGGAAACAAGTTGTATGAGTAGTAGTTGCCCACAAGACTGCTCAGTCTCCAGCCAGTCCTGCAGAACTCACGACCCGGGATTAAACACCTGACTGTGATGCACGTCTCCCCACGTGCATTATCGGGAATATATACCTTACACATTCGCATAGTGGCAGTCGGATATAGGTTGCTTAAGGCGCTTTAAAGCAGACATAAGTAGGGTTGCCACCTGCCCCACCTTGTGAGGGATTAAACACCTGACCGTGATGCACGTCTCCCCATGTGCATTATCGGGAATATATACCTTACACATTTCCATAGTGGCAGTCAGATATAGGGTGATTAAGGCGCTGTAAAGCAAACTTAAGTAGGGTTACCACCTGCCCCACCTTGTGAGGGACAGTCCATTTTTGGGCAGTTGTGTCCAGACCAAATATAATACAATGGCAAATGTCCTGTGATTGTAGGAAATATGTCCCATATTTCATGTAACAGTTGCATAAAACAGTTATTTATGTAAAATACTCAAAGTTACAAGAAACAGATGAAGCAAACAAACCGCTGCAAGAAATAAGCGTTCATTTAGGCAAATAAGTAAAGTTCTAACCTTTGTACTGACTGTAGGTATGTGTCGGCCTGTAAAATCTGATGTGTGTCCCAAAAATGCCCTGCTTTGGTCATATGAAAAGGTGGCAACCCAAGATGTAAGGCGGGTATGCAAGCATGTATGCGCGACGGTAGGTGGCAGTGATTCAATGGTGTAGGAAATGTAAATGAGCATGTAGGTGTATATGCATGTGTATGTACAGACCGATATATATACACACACACACACACACACACACACACACACACACACACACACATTATATATATATATATATATATATATATATATATATATATATATATATATAAATATATGTAGATATGAAGAATGAACGTGGTCACAATATAGGAAATCCCTGTAATAGTTAGTGCTGTTATATATCAGGATGGCCATAGGTGAGCACACCTCTGCATCCCAACCACAGGTAGGACACTAAAAGTGGAAAGAACGATCTCCCCTTGCTAAGTCTGACTTTCAACTAGGTACAGGGCAGTCCCGGTCCCCAGTCAGACAAGCCTAAACCCAGAAGACCATATGAACACCCTGACAATATAACACACGTATGGGCCAGGACTATAGGCTGTGGAGTTCTGAATATCCTCGGAGTGAGTCAACATGCGGCATGAGTCCAGAGCAGTAGGGAATAGGGAATGGCGCATGTGTAGTAGTGCGTATTTCCCAACAGGTAAATGGATGCCTGCTGTGTAACTGAAGTGATGAGGCATGTGTTCGGGTAACTATGCACCATGGGTATACATATAAATGAGGCAGAACACCAATAGTGTAGTGGTTAGAGCATCCGCCTAACGAAAAGGCATTCACGGTTCAAGGTCGACAATAGCACATATCATTTTCCTTGTGGAATGAATGTTGCTCTGCTGTAAAGCTGACATTTAAACATGTAAAGGTGAACGTGTGTATCGCATGGGACTATTAATCAGATCCTTTCAATCAAAGTGGTATTGTCATAATGCATAAGGCACGATTAAGCACAAATAAGCGACAGTAAACATATGTAAAGAAAAGTAAACATAGGCGAGTGCGCCTGTGCAGGTGTAAGCAGCTCCCAGCATAGGAAATGTATGTTTGTATGTACAGATGTAATATATATATATATATATATATATATATATATGGATATATATATATATATATATATATATATATATATGGCTATATATATATATATATATATATATATGGATATATATATATGTACACACACACACACACACACATATACACATATATGGGTGTATAGATATATATCTACATACATGAGAAATATATATATAAAGAATGGACATTGTGACAGTAAAGCATACACAAGGGATGTGAAGGGAATCAAGAGCAATGTTGGTATTATAAAGTGCTTTCAGCGTATGTCATAAAAAGCTGCCCAGGAGTGAGCAGAGCACCGCTACTCACACCAGAGGCAGGGTATTACCAGTTGGAGTAACATCGCTGAAATGCTAGGTCTACTTTACACACAGACTGAATGTTGTCCCATGCTGGGACCTCCAAAAATTGGAAAGTGCAAATGGCCATATTCCATAACCCCAGGAAAGGCACGTATGTGCAAATATACATGGCGGGAGACCCTGTGAATACAGGATGCAGGACAGAATGTGTGTAGGGCCCCAAAAGCTCTGGAGAGGGAAATGTGTAAAGGTGTGTCATGGCTGTGATAACAAGTGGATAATGGATGTTATGCGTGTAAATATAACATGGGTGGGGTGGAGGAACTATGGGTATGCAATTATGGATCCAGGTGTGCCAGGGTTGGATGGGTCAGTTCTAATGGACCACCCCGTGGAGGTCAGCTAGGTCGTAATAGGTATATATGCATATTCACATGCAGACAACAATATATGTTGACGTACAAAGTCTGTAACACATGCACTTCATTTGTTGACATAAATAATAGGAATGTGCCCATACAAACATTGACAGTACATGGAATAATAGGCTGTGCAGAAGAGGGACAGGTTGAACCACACTATCACATTCCAATTACCATCGGTAATCTGTACATGAACATATAGCGACATCTGTCCACTGTATAACGTGCTACATACCGATTACAAGATAATTGGAGTGTGTCGGTGTTATAATGAATAAGGCACTAGTATGCTGATGAAGCTTATAAACACCATTACGCATGTGTAAGTGCGTATGAGCGGGGAATGCATTGACACACTGATGTACATATATATATAATCATGTATATATATATATATATATATATATATATATATATATATATATATATATATATATATAACAGCAAGATATGGATATACATGTATGAATACATATGCAGATATGTCTGTATATATTAATGTAAAGTTGGTAGATATTAGTGTCTTAGGGGCAGTTTAAGTAGTTAGGGTTATTTTCATGGTCAGGTGAGTTGTAGTTTTTGTTATTTGGCCTTTTTAGTTAGGAGAGTCAGTTGGTAGGCTTTAGATAGGAAATCTTCTATATATATATATATATATATATATATATATATATATATATATATATCTGTTACAGTACATATACACATGTATATGCCTAGGTTATGTTACAGCAGTTACGGGTAACATGTTTAGACCGGGCATATGCTGGTGGGAGGTCCACTCAACAAAACGTCTACTTACCACCCCAACTCCCAGCTTGACCGGTGAGACATACAGACACGCAATAAAGGTAAATACAACACTGCTTCCCAGACCACCGGTAGGAAACTACCAGTGGGAGAGATCTACAAGGTCTACACTTTAAACATGGACAGCGACGTCCCTTGCAAGACACCAAAAATTTTGTGTCCTCAACCAATGGGGGAACACTATTACAACCAGGATGTAGCTGTATACGGAACAGTAGGTTGTGCAAGCCTGATAGCACATGGGTTGACACAATGTACGACATGTGTCCCGACACGAGGAGAGTGGGCAGTGTGTAGGGGTGTGTTCATATCTCACCTATGTCCACCTGCACCCACAGTAAGGATGAGTGCTGTAGAGTAGTGGCAAGTGGGGGAACTATGGGTATACGATTATAGGGTTAGGCATGCTGGTGTTGTCTGGCAGACACATATTAGGATGGCACTGTGGGTGTAAGTAATATTCTGATGTGGGTATTGCAAATGCCCATACCTCCCAAACTGTAAGTGCACATCTACTGGACAGTCTGTAAACCATTGGGGGAATACATAGGGACCATATCATTGAACTGTCCCCGATTACCAGGGACGTCCGTTATTACGAATCAGAATCTTAACACATTCCCAACTAAACCATCCTAGAACTAGTGATATTAGGAGGAAAGGTGGCAGAATACACGTAATGAATAATGACAACATGTAAGAGTCATAAACTGCATGCACCTCAGACAATGTGTATTTATTTTATTTTATTTTACATTTGTTGACCGGGCTAGTCTAGCTGGAGATATTTCCATTTTCAGTAGAGGCCCGAGGAGAAAAGCTCCACAGAAGTAAAAATTAATACATATGTAAAAAATCAACATACATAGCAAGAAAACAATTAGTACATAGGTTAGTAATAGCAAAAACAGCAAAACTCTTCAAAACTCTTCAAATAAATTAGTACAACAAGAATTAGTTACTACCACACACAGAGAAATTCAAAATAACATTATACAGGATAAAAATTCTTATCAGATAAAGATACAAAAATAGGAGGAAATAAAAGTAGAGTAATAGGAATTAGGTTAGGAATGGGACGGGTTAGATGAGAAGAGAGCATGTTAAGATAGTTAACAGGTAAAGAAGCAAGGGGAAGATGAAAGGGGAGAAGAGAGAGCTAGGTGGAGAAAAGAGTGAAACAGGAAGTGAGAGAGATAGTTTTAGGTAAGTAGTAGTAATAGAAAGTTAATCAGGTTTACAACAGGAACAAAGCCAGTGATTCTGGAAGTGTAGTTTAATATTTTGTTTGAAGAGAGGCAGGAAATCATTGTTATGTTTGTAGGTAACATATTCCATTTTATACCTACAGAATTGGTGAATAGGGAGTCACCAGCAGTGTTATTAGATTTTATAGACCTAGTCAAGAGTTTACTAGAAGAGCGGAGACAGTTTAGATTGTTATAGGGATTATGAGTTGGGAGAGTATAGGAGTGTTGTTTGGATGGTACAATATTTTATGGGCCAGAATGAGTTGATGGATAGCAAGATAGTTTTGAATTTCTAGCCAGCCAAGTTGTTTCAGGTTAAGACAATGATGGGTTCTGTAGGGGTTACTAGTAGCAAAGCGGGCAATGTTATTATAGCAGGTTGCCAATTTGTTAAGGTTGTTTTTCTTGAGGTTGGTAAAGATGGGTGAAGCATAAAGAAGAGTAGAAATAAGATGGGAGTGAGCAATCCTAGTTCTAGTAGATGGTGTAAGAAATGGTCTAATCCGATATAAGGATCCTATTTTTCTGTTGACTAGTTTTATGGAGTTGTTAATATGTTGGTCGAAAGAGATAATTATCGATGGTAATACCTAACAGTTTAGTTGTAGAGTCAGGTGAGATGACAGTGGCACTGTTGGAGGAGATAGTGAAGTTTAAGGGGGAAGTCCTGGAAGTGGGGGTAAAGAGAAGAAGTTTAGTTTTTTTAGCATTTAGTAAGAGGAGTCGACTGGAGAACCATGTTTCACGGTATTAAAGACTTTTGCGTTGGCGAAGAGAGATAAGTTCTGGAGTAGAAGATGCTGAGCAGATGGTAGAATCATCGGCATATTGAATGCATGTTGCTTGAGGGATTATTGTTTGAAGATCATTAATGAAGAGGGAAAAAAGAAGTGGGCCAAGGATAGAGCCTTGTGGAACTCCGATAGAAACAGGCAGAAAAGAAGAAATGTGGTTATCCCAGAGAACTGCCTGTTTTCTATTTGTGAGATAGGAATTAAACCATTTAATGGTTGGGGAATCAAAAGAGAGAGATTCAAGAGTCTTAATTAATAAAGAGTGGTTGACCATATCGAATGCTTTAGAGAGGTCAATGAAAATGGCAGAAGAGAGTAAGTTGTTGTTACGGTTCTGATTAATAGTGTCTACAAAGGAAAGCAAGGCAGTAGTAGTACTATGATGTGGTCTAAAGCCATGTTGACAGTTTGCTATAATGCTGTGAAGAGAGAGATATTGTAAAAGTTGATGATGGATACATTTCTCCATAATTTTAGCCAAAGGTGAGAGGAGAGAAATAGGTCTATAATTAGAATAGTCAGTGGAGTTTCCACCTTTATGAAGTGGGATAATATGAGAGGCCTTCCAGATATCAGGGATGATTTCTTCTTTGATGGTCCTATTTATGAGAATAGATATAGGATATGAGATGACCTTGGCAGCCTTTTGAAGAAATAGTGAAGGGAGCTTGTCAGCAGAGGGGGTGCAAGGTTTTAGTTTAAGAAGGAGTCTGTAAATGTAAGATGTAGAGATAGGTTGTAAAGAGAATTTAAAGGAAGAGTTAGTTAGATTACTTGGTAGGCAGAAGTTGTTGGCATTTAGTTGTTTCGCTAAAGCTTGTATAGTTTCAGTGAAGAAAGAGTTAAAAGCATCTGCAGTTTGTTGAGGGGTATCAGGGTCAGCATTAATTGGGGAAGGTGTTTTAGAGGTTCCTGGGGAGAGAAGTTTATTGACTGAGGACCAGAAAAGTTTAGAATTATTAAGATGATTTTGTTGTAGTTTGAGGTAGTATTTCTTTTTGTCAGATATTACTGCCTTTTTAGTTAAATTTCTAAGCCTGACGGAAGTATAGAAAATCAGGGTTATTTCTGTGGGATCGCCATGAGGCCCAGACTTTATTTCTAGTGAGAATAAGTTTTTTTGTTTCAGGGGAGAGCCAAGGGGCTGCATTAGATTTCATTCTAATAATACGTTCAGGAGCATGTTTATCAAGAATGGATAAAAAAGTTGTGTTAAAATAGAGTACTGCATTTTCAAGAGGAAGAGTTTTTAAGGGGTTCCAGTTACATGCACCAAGTTCAGTCTGAAACAGGTCTGGATTAAAATGTTTGATGGTACGTAATTTTCTTATAGAGTGGGGAATAACACAATCAGCCTTTTCCCTTGTTATGAAAGTTAAAGAGTGATCACTAACATCATCAGGCAAGGTTCCTGTTTTGTAATTGTGTTCAACTCTGTTTATAAGTATCCAGTCTAGAATGCTTTCTCTATTACTATGTTTATTGAACCAAGTAGTTGAAGTAATAGTTTGGGTAAAACTATGAAGGTTGATATGAGATGAAGGGTTTTCAGCATTAATGCTATTCCAGTCTATGTTAAGGTCGCCTAGTATAATGGTTTCTTGAGGATAAGTAGCAGATACCCAACTAAGATAATTTTCTAGGATAGGTATATTGTTACCAGGTGGCAGGTACACACAGATGATATAAAGGGATTTTTTGGAATTTAATGTATGAATACATATGTGCTCTGTGTCCGTCAATGTGTCAGGTTAATAGCACCAACCTTCTAAATGTGTCCCTGAGGTCATTATGCAGTGTCCCTGATTCAGTGTTTATTCTTCCCCATTCGTATGAGAGGTCTGATAGAGAAAGCGCATGTTCCGCCAACTACCTTATAAAGTTGATAGAATAATAGGTTTGGGGTTACCACCTGTCCACCTTTGCAAGGGACACTCCCCTGTGGGCAGTTGTGTCCTGCATAATAACTGTAATCAAGGCAAATGTCCTGTGATTTAGGGCAAAGACTACCTATATTGTCTGTAGTAATAGCATAAAACAATTGTGTTCCTCTGAAACACCTGTTATAGGTAACAGTATAAGCAACTATAATGTTACAAGAGTAACCTTTTATTTAGGCGAAACAGTGAAGTACACCCCTTTCTACTGGCTGTGGGTGTGTTGCCCTGCAAAGTCTGAGGTCTCTACATACAGGTTGGCCAGAGTGGGATATGTTCTGTAAAAATGTCAGACATTCCAGGACTAAACATACCTACAGCCAAATAAAAGCTTAATCTAGTTGCATTTGAATTGCTTATGCTACTTCACATAACATATAGAAGTGTCATATATAAAATAACTGTTGTATGCAATTACTAATGAAACATAGAATATGATAATGTCCTGTAATCTGGACATGTGCTATGTCTTGATTATTTTCGCACTGTCCCACACAAAGTGGGACAGGTGGTAACCCTAAAGTCCTACCTTGGCCAATTGAGAAGGTGGCAAACCTATAATAGGTATGCGGTAGCATGACCTGTCTGACGGATGTGGCTACCACAACCCAACTACTCATTTGTAATGCAAGGTCTCGGTTCCCATGTATCAGCCAGATGGGAGCAGAGTGTATGCGGAACACACAAATATGATTAATTCACTGGACAGGCCGCTGATTCCGTACAGTCGAACACCATGCCGTCGCCTAATGGGCAGCCATTCCCGATACTGTAGTCATGTAATCTGATGTGATAGGCATTACAAGGTGGGAGCAGATTGTAAGAGGAACTCACAATTATGGATGATTCACCGGACAGGCCGCTGAGTCCCTACAGTCGAATGCCATGCCATTGCCTAATGGGCAGCCATTCCCGATACTGTAGTCAGGAGTGGCCTTAGGTCAACTTGTGCCCTAGGCAGAGGGCACAACGGCACCCCCCCACACCACCCAGTGCCCCCATCCTGGTCTACCTACACCAAATAAATACTGGTAACATGCCCCCACTAAAGCGGTGCCCTAGGCGGCTGCTTAGTTAGCCTATGCCTAAGGCCGGCTATGACTGTAGTCATGTAGTCTGATGTGATAGGCATCACAAAGTATGCCTAAGAGGAACACACCAATATGAATGACTCTCCTGACAGGCTGCTGATTCCGTACAGTCGAATGCCATGCCATCGCCTAACAGGCAGCCGTTTCTGATACTGTACTCATATATTCTAATGTAATAGGCATCACAAGGTGGGAGCACATTGTAAGAAGTACACACAAATATGATTGTGTCACTGGACAGGCCACTAATTCTGTACAGTCGAACGCGATGCTGTCGCCTAATGGGTGGCCAGTCCCGATACTGGAGTCATGTAGTATGAAGTAATAGGCATCACAAAGTAATATTGTAGTCCCCGCTCACACCCAGGGGTGTGAGTGACAGATGCAAGTACCAGTGCCAGTGCATTAGCAAGTGCAGGATCGAGCGGGTGTAAGTGTGTTTGGCTACCAGTATGCGAGTATTGCATTGGTTAAGCAATGTAGAGGATAATCGAGCATAAGAGGCTGTAACCAGAGGATATCATACAGCGCAGTCATTCAACAGTATTGGAATGTATCCCATCATGTAGATGTACATGTGAGCGTTTATGTCCAGCATATAGGTACATACATATATAGAGATGCATCAGGGGCATACCATGTGGCAACAAAGCATTACAAATTAATGAAACGGGAAGCACCAGCGATGCCTGTATTATGTAGTGGTGTTGCTCTATGTGATCAGAAGACTCTCTCAGACAGACATGTGTCAGTCATACATGGAAATAGTTGTACATTGGCCATATACATCACTCTGTGCATGTAATGCACATTAACACAACAGTACCTGTCCAATCATTATGTGTGAACAGTACTCCTGCAATGTGCTGTGTGCAACATCATCATCATGATAAAGGTAAATGGAGTAACCAAAGCGGGACCGGTAGTGTTTGTGTACAATGGGGTCGTCCTCCTCAAGTGTACCTGGACCATGTAGGAGTGATGTGCATACCAGGACCGTGCGCCTGAGGGACAGCGGTGAGGATAACAGTAGTATGTTATGATGCATATTACAAGGGTTTCATGTGTCCAGTGGGCACGTGTGTGTAATGGATAGCTATGTTTAGGGCAGATGGTGTCCTAGGAGCCGAATGGCCTTATGTGTCCGTAGGTGAGGGTCAGATGTTTTGGAAGGAGTGTAGGTATGGCCATGGAGGATAGGTAGGAGCACAGAAATTACATCATACAGGGTTGGTATATGACACATGGGGGGGGAATACACCCTGGATGGGGATGGGTCTTCGGCATTCAAAAGCCCATGGGAACAGTGGGACGGAGGTCTCCAGCCATGGGCAACTGCCACTGCACCTACACAGCTGCAAAGGAGGCAGTGCTGGGGGCTGTCCAGGAGGGGCAGCATCACCCTGTAAATGTGACACTCTGCCCTTGAACTGGCGTATCTGGCTTTGTAACCCCTTAGGGAGCCACCTATGCAACATGTCCGGGACCGCACAACAGCAGATATGTACCTGTCTGGTCCCGCTCCCAAGGGGGACATGCTCCATCCTCAGTGGTGGTACCACCAGAAGGTAATGCAGAACCAACAGAGGTTGATGCTAATGGCTGGGCCCCAGATGTGCTAGTGCCCGGTGCCATGGTCAGCTGCAGTGGGACAGGAGGATTTGCCGGGACCTACCAACCCAGTCAGCCTATGGTGTTGCATTTTAAACCCACATATGGCTTAGTGATAGACAACAGCATACAGGATTACCTACGACAGTATGCATAGATATCACCAGCACCCCAACACAACAGATGGTATACATTTGCAGAGGGAGCACAACACATGCATATATACCACATGGCAACTGTACAATGTGTAGTAGACATGTGACCGCAGCTATGAACAGTTGCCCATCATTGGTTTGTCACTGGGAATCCCACACAGTGTCAGTCATACCAATGTCTCATGTGGCACATGTACAGTCAGGGATGCGATGGCAGTAACACATCCCTATCATCGTGTACTGTCTGCAATCCCCACACCATGCTTCTGCTGTGCACAGAAGTGTGTTCAGTGTGTAACACAGGAAACAAATGGTTGCACACACTGACCTGTTCACAGATGGCCCTACAGATGGGGTTCCCTCATGAACAGAGTACTATTATGTCTGTATTTTAACATGCAGAATAGCCATTGCCACACACATGTTAAACAGGCAGTAGTCTCAATGCAGCATAGCTACACTTACATGCTGTAGTTGTGTGGCACATCACCCTCCTGTCATTAGGCTATTTCCCACTGTGAAAAATGATTGAGGTACATCCAGATATCATCACAGCGACTGTCATGGCCAAATAATAACATGTTTCCCTAGACAGTGTACTGTGTTTATCATGTGGATGGCTATGGGAACACCACCACATGCAATCAGTTAGAGGAGGACTGCAATAGGTGCAGAGGCCATCACCTGACCATTTCCATCTGTTACAATACATATGCTGCTGCTGTGCAGGTGTAACACCTTCACATCCACCAGAGAGTGTGTGTATGTGGGACAGGCAATGTACACCAGGGAAGGGCTTGGAGTTTTAACCATATGCATCATCTGCCACACGCTGAATAGTACAGGGGCAAACCCCTGAATACTCATTACTATTACATGTGCATGACGTTACTACATGTGCCACAGAGGTGGCATGTTGCAGTGCTGTAAGAACATGTGTGTAGGTGAGTGAGTGCCATCTGCAACAGATATGGTAGACATACATTAGGTGTGGCACACATGTCAGTCCACATGAACGGATGCCATTGTCACCACAACCACACTCTAATGGACATGCATTGACACCTTTGCCAGGGTGGCAAATACACCATGTGACTACTTAGTTTGCCACACCACAGTAATGCACAGGACCACATGCACCACAGGGGATATCTGGAGGTTCTATGGGCTAGGGCATGTGAAAGTGCTTGACAACTGTTGGTATTCCAATGAGGTTTATATCGGGAGTGACTGTTGCTGGGAGCATCACAACCCACATGCAGACACAGGGTGCCAGTACTGTCATGCAGATATGCATTACTCCATTGGTGTGTAGTGTTTGGCTGTGCAAGATGGCTGTACAAGGCTGGGTGAGGGGTAATCCTTGCCATTGCCATTGCGTCACCCGACAATGGTGTGCAGTGCAGGGGTGTAGTGTCTGCAGTGTCCCACACAGATGGGTACTGCATTATCTGGCCTGACATCCTGGTTACCAATGTGTAGGGCCATAGCTTTGCAATGCATGCCATGTCTGTGTTTGATAGTCCTTCACATGGACATTGCTTGGGATGTGCATGTCCCACAATACTGTACAGTGACATGTACAGGTGTACCTGGTTTGGCAGACACATGTAGTGTACACAGCCTGTTATACCCCGATATGCCAATACTGGCCTGGTGTGGCAAAACCAGCTTACAGTGAGCAAGTCGGCCCTGCACCTGCATGGATAGAATGGACAGATATTCTGTGGTGTCAGTGGCATTGGTCCATACAGGGCACATGTGTACAGCATTGTCTGGCCTTAGTGGATCACATATGATGGCACCACATATGTTGCAACCATTCAGTGTGGAACATAGTGAAGGCACAATGTCCGCATATATGTGCCTATTGTACCTCTGTACAGGGTGCCATGTCCTCTGCAGGCCACTGCGGTCACACCATGCCTACTATCTGTCCTCAATGTGCATGTTACTAGCAACATAGTGGGATATCCTAGGCAAGGTTGTATGTGCATGGCACATGGGTGCAGGACATATACCGGTTACTAGTAGGGCTGCATACTTAGTTCACCAGCCCTTTTGCCAGATGTATGGGTATGGCTTGCCAACACAGTGCCGTGGTTGACTGATAGCTGTACTTCTCGTGAGGTGGCCAATGTGTCATAATACAGATACTAAATATGAAAACTACAAAACCCACTCCCAAACATGTCCAATGGTAAGACAATCACGGCCACCTCTACAAAGGCTCTAACAGACAATTACACACTTGCCCTGTCCTGTATACAAACCCCTACTGTATCACACTGCAGCAACATGCGTTTAGGGCAAGCACTACAGCGAATACTATAAAACACTATACTTGTCTCATGCAGGTAGACACACACACACACACACACAGCTGGCATGTCTGGGATTAG